>NC_080477.1:21135000-21240526 GCF_030265055.1 Doryrhamphus excisus | reverse complement strand
TTCCCTTCCTTCCCTTCCCCTTCCCCTTCCCTTCCCTTCCCTTCCTTCCCTTCCTTCCCTCCCTTCCCTTCCCTTCCCTTCCCTTCCCTTCCCTTCCCTTCCCTTCCCTTCCCTTCCCTTCCCTTCCCTTCCCTTCCCTCCCTTCCCTCCCTTCCCTTCCCTTCCCTTCCCTTCCCTTCCCTTCCCTTCCCTTCCCTTCCCTTCCTTCCCTTCCCTTCCCTTCCCTTCCTTCCTTCCCTTCTCCTTCCCTTCCCTTCCCTTCCCTTCCCTTCCCTTCCCTTCCCTTCCTTCCATCTCCCTTCCCTTCCCTTCCTTCCCTTCCCTTCCCTTCCCTTCCCTTCCCTTCCTCCTTCCCTTCCCTTCCCTTCCCTTCCTCCTTCCCTTCCCTTCCCTTCCCTTCCCTTCCCTTCCCTTCCCTTCCCTTCCCTTCCCTTCCCTTCCCTTCCTTCCCTTCCCTTCCCTTCCCTTCCCTTCCCTTCCTTCCCTTCCCTTCCCTTCCCTTCCCTTCCCTTCCCTTCCCTTCCCTTCCCTTCCCTTCCCTTCCCTTCCTTCCCTTCCCTTCCTTCCCTTCCCTTCCCTTCCCTGTCCTTTTCCCTTCCCTGTCCTTTCCTTCCCTGTCCTTTCCCTTCCCTGTCCTTTCCTTGTCCTGTCCTGTCCTTGTCCTGTCCTGTCCTTGTCCTGTCCTGTCCTTGTCCTGTCCTTGTCCTTGTCCTGTCCTTGTCCTTTCCTTGTCCTGTCCTTGTCCTGTCCCTGTCCTGTCCTTGTCCTGTCCCTGTCCTGTCCTTGTCCTGTCCCTGTCCTGTCCTTTCCCTGTCCTTTCCCTGTCCTGTCCTTGTCCTGTCCTTTCCCTGTCCTTTCCCTGTCCTTTCCCTGTCCTTTCCCTGTCCTGTCCTGTCTTTTCCTGTCCTGTCCTGTCTTTTCCTGTCCTGTCCTGTCCTGTCCTGTCCTTTCCTTTCCCTGTCCTGTCCTGTCCTTTGGACATGTGGAACTGGGAACTGATTATGGGATGCACTCAATTGGAATCTGATGCATGTTCAAATGAAATAAAACCATTACCATTACACTTGTTCACTTCCTGCTTTCCTAATATAGTTTAACACTAACACATCTAACACGTCTCCAATGTGTCTTGTTTTGGTAGCTGCTGTCCAACGCGGTGGTCTTTCTGTGCGGTAGCGTAGTGGGAGCCTTCCATAAGGTCCTCATGGAGAAAACCCTCAGACAGACGTTCCAGGACACGCTAAGATGTCTTAGCATGCGCATGAAGCTGGAAATCGAGAAGAGACAACAGGTGAGTGTCATTTCATCATTAGTGGCAATTTGTACGTCACGACAGCTCATGGGGGCCATTTTGTGTCAATCATTTTTTTTTTTTTTTTACTACGCTATTTTGGCTGTGGTGTTCCAATTTTGATTCCAATTTTAGCATAAAGGAATACAATGCTTTATGATTATATTTCTTATTTTTATTTGTCCACCAGATGGCAGCATGTTTTCCCCATTTAAAGCATGCAGAAAAATGTTCTTCAAAGGCGTCTTAGAGGGGTACACTTAGAGAGGGTGCTGGAGCCTATCCCAGCTGTCTTCAGGCGAGAAAGGCGGGGTACACCCTGGACTGGTGGCCAGCCAATCACAGGGCACATATAGACAAACAACCATTCACACTCACATTCATACCTATGGACAATTTGGAGTCGCTAATTAACCTAGCATGTTTTTGGAATGTGGGAGGAAACCGGAGTACCCGGGAGAAAACCCACGCATGCACGGGGAGAACATGCAAACTCCACACAGAGATCGCTGAGGGCGGGAATCGAACTCGGGTCTCCTAGCTGTGAGGTCTGCACGCTAACCACTCAACCGCCATGCCGCTAAGTGCATGGAACATACCAAAAAAAAAAATCAGAAGTTAAGGTTTGTTTCTACCTTTTTCCGTTCTTTAGTAATCAGCAGTAGAACATAGGTAAGTTTCAGGAAAATATCAGTTCCCAACTAAATAGAGATCAAGCATAACGTACCCGGAGAAAACCCACGCATGCACAGGGAGAACATGCAAACTTCACACAGAGATGGTCGAGGGTGGAATTGAACTCGGGTCTCCTAGCTGTGAGGTCTGCGCGCTAACCACTCAACCGCCGTGCAGCCCTTTTTTGTGATTATTATTATTATTCATTCATTGATTCATTTTCTACCGCTTATCCTCGCGGGGGTGCTGGAGCCTATCCCAGCTGTCTTGGGGCGAGAGAGGCGGGGTACACCCTGGACTGGTGGCCAGCCAATCACAGGGCACATATAGACAAACAACCATTCACACTCACATTCATACCTATGGACAATTTGGAGTCGCTAATTAACCTAGCATGTTTTTGGAATGTGGGAGGAAACCGGAGTACCCGGAGAAAACCCACGCATGCACGGGGAGAACATGCAAACTCCACACAGAGATGGCCGAGGGTGGGATTGAACCCTGGTCTCCTAGCTGTGAGGTCTGCGCGCTAACCACTCGGCCACCGCACAGCCCTTTTTTGTTATTATTATTATTATTATTCATTAATTCATTTTCTACCGCTTATCCTCACGAGGTTTGTGGGTGTGCTGGAGTCTATCCCAGCTGTCTTCAGGCGAGCGAGGCGGGGTACACCCTGGACTGGTGGCCAGCCAATCACAGGGCACATATAGACAAACAACCATTCACACTCACATTCATACCTATGGACAATTTGGAGTGGCTAATTAACCTAGCATGTTTTTTTTTTTAAATGTGGGAGGAAACCGGAGTACCCGGAGAAAACCCACGCATGCACGGGGAGAACATGCAAACTCCACACAGCGGGTGGAATCGAACTCGTGTCTCCTAGCTGCGAGGCCTGCGTACTAACCACTCATCCACAATGCAATCTAATTAAGTAAAAAAAACAAAGTTATGTAAATACACCGGGCTTTAAATGGTTAATAGATTGACTCACAAACAAAATAGAAATATGAATATATAATATTTCAACAGCAGTTTTTGGGAAGTGGTCATTTTTGTTGTGAGTATGTTTATCATTTCAAGCGCTTTACAGGAAAAAAAAGGTGAAATGATTAAATAACATCTGACATGTGATCATCAACCAGTAAAACTCAGCTTCACCGTATTTGGTCTTGACTCCTTGAGGGTGAAGTTTGACACGGTCAAAGTGTAAACCTTGCGATGCACCACAGAAATGGACCTCGGTGCCGTGTCCGCTTTTAAGTTCACTTCAGCTAAAATGTTAGCGCTACGCGGAACAAAGGCACGAATCGGTGTTAAAATAACAAATAAATATGGAAAACAAAATGTATTGATAGTGTCAATAACTCTTTAAAAGTATATTTTAGAAGCATTTGGTGAAATTGCAGCTGGTAAAAAAAAAAAAAAAAAAAAAAAAAACTGAATATAAAAATTTACTGCCGTTTTGTTTTGAAATGTTTGAGTTATGTCATGTTATCTGTTAGGAGAGCCGCCCAATCAAATTCTAGTATTATGCAAATGTTCTTTACTGTGTAGCCTTTGGTCCCATAATAAAAAATGCCAGCTCACCGCGACAGTCGGTCACAAGTCACAAGTCGGCCCTTATTTTTGACTGCTTTGTGTTTTCATTCATCCTGACGAATACGTGAATACGCGACAGCAGATAAATGAAGTAAAGCGTTTTTTTTACGGTGAGTAATTTGTTTCATTCTGAAAGCTTTCGTCTTAGGCCTGACTCTCTCTCGCTGGCGTCCATCATGGATGCTTTTTTTTTCACCGTCTGCATCCCGAAATTTTCCCTCCCGTGCATCTGTGCGTTTTTTTTTATTTTTTTTTTCCTTCACATTTCATTCCTTTGAGCGCCAACTACTACGACGAGCGTGGGATTTAATCATGCTGTGTTTGCTGACAGGTGTGTGTGTGTGTGTGTGTCGCCTAGCAAGAAGGACAAATGCCTTGTGTGTTTAATTTGGAAGTGAAGAAGGAGAGTCTATGTACAGACGGAGGCACACAACAGATAAAATACGAGCATGGAAGGATTTAAGGCTCAATGTCCTGCAAATGGGACACATTTGTATATGTGTCTCGGCAGGGTAATTGTGTCTGTCGTCCTTTTTTTAAAAACGACAAAAAACAAACCGAAAAAGGCAAAGTTGAGGTGTCACGGACAAAGGCAAAAGGCTATTGGCAGTGTAGTAGTTCACATAGCTAAATTGTTAAATAAATCAGTGGTATAGATATGTAAGTGAAGGCCATTTTAATTTATTTATTATTATTAAAATTATTATTATATTATTTAATTAAATTTATTTAATATATATATATTAAATATAATATATATTTAATATTTTATTATTTTATTTAATATAATTTTTATCGTAAAAATGATAATTTTTCAAGTGTTTTTTTTTTTTTTTACATTTTTACCTTTTGCAGCCATGTGCCTGTTTGTTTGTGTTCAAAAATTCTGAATGGATCTTTACTGAAATTCCCAGGAATTGTCAGGGATGACATATGCAAGAACTGATTAAAGTTCGCTCCGGAGTACAAGTCGCAGGAACAGCCAACCTATGAAAAAAAGTGTGACTCATAGTCCGGAAAATCCGGTAACTTTGCAGGAATTGGCGGAGATAGACCCTTAAAACAGCAATGGACTCTTGTTATATAGAGGATCTTTGACTAGCAGTTTTTGCAGTAGGTTTCTAAACATAGACCGGTTTTGAAAGGATTTTTAATATACCCTTAAAACAGCAATGGACTCTTGTTATATAGATGATTTTGACTCTGTTTTTTTTTCAGTTTATCCTTAAAAACGACAGCAGGCTATTGTCATTTAGAGGAACTTTGACTCGCAGTTTTTGCAGGTTTCTAAAAATAGACCGGTTTTGAAAGGGTTTTTAATAGACCCTTAAAACAGCAATGGACTCTTGTTATATAGATGATCTTTGACTAGGGTTTTTTTTTCATTTTATCCTTAAAAACGACAACAGGCTACTGTCATTTAGAGGATCTTTGACTAGCAGTTTCTGCAGTAGGTTTCTAAACATAGACTGGTTTTGAAAGGGTTTTTAATAGACCCTTAAAACAGCAATGGACTCTTGTCATATAGAGGATCATTGACTAGCAGTTTTTGCAGTAGGTTTCTGAGCACTGCCTTATAAGTGGCATTTTTTAATTTATTTTCCAAACTTTTTTCATTTATAAGTCGCTCTGGAGTATAAGTCGCAGGAACAGCCAACCTATGAAAAAAAGTGACTTCTGGTCCGGAAAATATGGTAACTTCATAAAATATGCTTAGAGCAAAAAAAATAAATGCAGGACTGGTTCTACAAAATATCAAAGACTGATAAAAAAAAATTTTGGATTATTATTTTGGTGTAATACGGGGTAGGGGGGGCACGCTGCTTGGAATTAATTTTGTTCATTCAGTTATATTTCTTTACAGATAAATGTCAAGGTTTAGCTATAGAACATGTTTTCCAAAACTGCAGTATTGCTACTGGTTTTGTTACGTGCTGACCTTGTGTAAACATTACTAAAGTGATGAATAAAATTCAATTATGAACACCTCCATTCCTGGAAGGTTTTAAAAGGTGGATATATTAAAAAAAAAGTTTGATTCATTGATGATGAAATTGCAAGCTGCATAAAAAAAAGCATCATTTCCAAGATGGGCCAATTAATAGTTTATGTGTCGTTGCCTGCAGGAGAACTTGCTGCAGTCCGTGCTGCCCGTCTACATCTCCATGAAGATGAAGCTGACCATCATGGAGCGCCTGCAAGACTGCAAGGACAAAGAGGAGCAGCAACGCCTGGTCAAAGACAACAACTTCCACAGCCTTTATGTCAAAAGGCATGAAAACGTCAGGTATGAACACAATGACAAGGTTAGCTAGGCTAGCATAGCTATGTGAGCCACAGTGCTAACGTTACGCTCACTTGGACAGCGACATCAAATGTGGTTTTTACTGAAGACCAAAACAATATCATCAAACTTAGCATTCACGGGCAGAGCTTTAATTTAAGATGTGTAGCGAAGCCTGCTTTTACTTGTAATTCCGTATTTTCTGGACTATAAGTCACACAAGGCCAAAAATGCATAATTAGGTAGAAAAAAACATACATAAGTCGCACTGGAGTATAAGTTGCACAAGGCCAAAAATACATAATTAGGTGGAAAAAAAACATACATAAGTCGCACAAGGCCAGAAATACATAATCAGGTAGAAAAAAAACATACATAAGTCGCACTGGAGTACAAGTCGCACAAGGCCAAAAATGCATAATTAGGTCGAAAAAAAAAACATACATAAGTCGCACCGGAGTATAAGTCGCACAAGGCCAAAAATGCATAATCAGGTAGAAAAAACATACATAAGTCGCACTGGAGTATAAGTCGCACAAGGCCAAAAATGCATAATTAGGTTGAAAAAAAACATACATAAGTCGCACAAGGCCAGAAATACATAATCAGGTAGAAAAAAACATACATAAGTCGCACTGGAGTATAAGTCGCACAAGGCCAAAAATCCATAATTAGGTAGAAAAAAAACATACATAAGTCGCACTAAAGTATAAGTCGCACAAGGCCAAAAATGCATAATTAGGTGGAAAAAAAACATACATAAGTTGCACAAGGCCAAAAATACATAATTAGTTAAAAAAAAACATACATAAGTCCCACTGGAGTAAAAGTCGCACAAGGCCAAAAATGCATAATTAGGTCGAAAAAAAAACATACATAAGTCACACAAGGCCAGAAATACATAATCAGGTAGAAAAAAACATACATAAGTCGCACTGGATTTTAAGTCGCACAAGGCCAAAAATGCATATTTAGGTAGAAAAAAACATACATAAGTTGCACTGGAGTATAAGTCACACAAGGCCAAAAATGCATAATTAGGTAGAAAAAAACATACATAAGTCACACTGGAGTATTAGTCGCATTTTTTTCGGGTAATTTATTTTCCAAACTACTTGACCAAACCAGACATTACGTCCGGAAAATACGGTATATATACACCGTATTTTCTGGACTATAAGTCGCTCTGAGTATAAGTAACACATGGCCAAAAATGCATAATTAGGTAGAAAAAAAACATACATAAGTCGCACTGGAGTATAAGTTGCAGGAACAGCCAACCTATGAAAAAAAGTGTGACTTAGTCCGGACAATACGGTAATTCCTTGGTTTACCGTGAATGCAACACAACACAACACAACTCCTCATTAGTCTTCCTTCATTAAACTGTGCTAGCCTAGCTAGCCTAGCCAAGAGTAATACGCTAGTTCGCAGAGCTCCAGGCTTTTAAGACGTGTCGTGAAGCCTGGATTGTTATTTCTTTTTCATATACCCAGGGTGGTTTTTCCTTCCTCTACGGCAGGGGTGGGCAAACTACGGCCCGGGGGCCACATCCGACCCGCCAAGTGTTTCAATATGGCCCGCCTGTTTTTTCCAAATATTTCATTTGAACTCAACATACAACCTGGCATCGTGGCTTGGGCCAATTTTTTGATGGTTGAGGTAGCTGCTTTATCAATTTCGTTATTTGATGTGGTCTGTTACAAAATGCTCCTGTAAAAAGGGACACAAGCACATAATAATAATAATAATAATAATAATAATAATAATAATAATAATAATAATAATAATAATAATAATAATAATAATAATAATAATAATAATAATAATAATACTATTATATTAATATTGTTGTTAATAATATTAATATAATAATGGTAGTAATATTATTATTATAACAAAATAATAATAATAATATAATAACATTACTATAACTAATAATAATAATAATTCTAATAAATAATAATAATAATAATAATACATTGAGAAACACACTTTACATCAAATAAATGATTTCAAAGTTCACATATAGCAGATTGCATGACACTTTTACATGTAAAATATGTGTAAAAATATAGGTGTAAAAATGGACTGTTACGTGTAAAATACTACATAATCCCCCCCATCAATTTTGTTAAATTAATGCGGCCCGCGAGTCAAAAAGTTTGCCCTCCCCTGCTCTACGGACACAAATGTCATAAAAACGTCACGTTCGCATAGCAGGGTAACAATATTTGCGATGTTACTTTAAGTTTCATCATTTCCTTGACAGCGCGTATGGATCATCCACTTTATGAAATGGAGCCATAAAGCATATTTCCACTGGTCATGATGATGGATTAGTGTGTCCGCTTTCAGTGACCCACTTCCTGCTTTTATGACAAGTCAATCAGCTCGGTCGGATAAATACGACCAAGATATGGAATGATAGAATGATAGAAATGTACGTCTACTGATTGATTATGTTTTTCATAAAAGGCGTCTCCGGTGACTGACAGTCGGCTCAGGTGTTTAGTTTGACAAGAAGGCATCAGTCATGTTGACTCCCAGCGAGAAGGACTGACCTCGCCCTGTCATTATCACAGCACAAGCAGCCATTGTGGCTCGCAGGCGCGTCTGCCAAGCAGCTGGTGTTATTGTATCGCCCTAAAGCAGGCCACCCTGATACATTTTCAAATATTCATAATCTTCTCTTTTTCGACTGGATTATAAAAAAAAACACAAATCATTATTGTAATGCAGTTGGTCCTTAAATGGGAAAGCACTCCTGTAATATAAAGGATCGTTGACTGGCGTTTTTTTTCTAGTTTATCCTTAAAAACGACAGCAGGCTACTGTCATTTAGAGGATCTTTGACTAGCAGTTTTTGCAGTAGGTTTCTAAAAATAGACCGGTTTTGAAAGGGTTTTTAATAGACCCTTAAAACAGCAATGGGCTCTTCTTATATAGATGATCTTTGACTGGGGTTTTTTCAGTTTATCCTTAAAAACGACAGCAGGCTACTGTCATTTAGAGGATCTTTGACGAGCAGTTTTTGCAGTAGGTTTCTAAAAATAGACCGTTTTTGAAAGGGTTTTTAAGAGACCATTAAAACAGCAATGGACTCTTGTTATATAGATGATCTTTGACTGGGATTTTTTCAGTTTATCCTTAAAAACGACAGCAGGCTACTGTCATTTAGAGGATCTTTGACGAGCAGTTTTTGCAGTAGGTTTCTAAAAATAGACCGTTTTTGAAAGGGTTTTTAAGAGACCATTAAAACAGCAATGGACTCTTGTTATATAGATGATCTTTGACTAGGCTTTTTTCTGTTTATCCTTAAAAACAACAGCAGGCTCCTGTCATTTAGAGGATCTTTGACTAGCAGTTTTTGCAGGAGGTTTCTAAAAATAGACCAGTTTTTATTTTTTTTAAAGGGTTTTTAATAGACCCTTAAAACAGCAATGGACTCTTGTTATATAGAGGATCTTTGACTAGCAGTTTTGCAGTAGGTTTAAAAAAATAGACCGGTTTTGAAAGGGTTTTTAATAGACCCTTAAAACAGCAATGGACTCTTGTTATATAGATGATCTTTGACTCGGGTTTTTTTTCTCCAGTTTATCCTTAAAAACAACAGCAGGCTACTGTCATTTAGAGGATCTTTGACTAGCAGTTTTTGCAGTAGTTTTCTAAAAATAGACCGGTTTTGATTTTTTAAAGGGTTTTTAATAGACCCTTAAAACAGCAATGGACTCTTGTTATATAGAGGATCTTTGACGAGCAGTTTTTGCAGTAGGTTTCTAAAAATAGACCGGTTTTGATTTTTTTTTAAAAGAGTTTTTAATAGACCCTTAAAACAGCAATGGACTCTTGTTATATAGAGGATCTTTGACTAAGTTTTTGCAGTAGGTTTCTAAAAATAGACCGGTTTTGATTTTTTCTAAAGGGTTTTTAACAGACCCTTAAAACAGCAATGGACACTTGTTATATAGAGGATCTTTGACTCGTGCTTTTGCAGTCGGTCCTTAAAACAGCAAAGCACTCCTGTTATATAGAGGATCTTTGACTGTAGCGTTTGCAGTCGGTCTTTAATAACGGCAAAGCCATCCTATTGTATAGAGGATCTTTGACTCTTGCTTTTTGCAATCGGTCCTTAAAACAGCAAAGCACTCCTGTTATATAGAGGACCTTTGACTCGTGCTTTTTGCAGTCGGTTCTTAAAACAGCAAAGAACTCCTGTTATATAGAGGATCTTTGACTCTGGCTATTGCAGTTGTTTTTTAATAACAGCAAAGCTCCTGTTTTATAGAGGATCTTTGACTCGTGCTTTTTGCAATCGGTCCTTAAAACAGCAAAGCACTCCTGTTATATAGAGGATCTTTGACTCGTGCTTTTTGCAATCGGTCCTTAAAACAGCAAAGCTTCTGTTATGTAGAGGATCTTTGACTCGTGCTTTTGCAGTCGGTCCTTAAAACAGCAAAGCACTCCTGTTATATAGAGGATCTTTGACTCAGGCTTTTTGCAGTCGGTCTTTAAAACAGCAAAGAACTCCTGTTATATAGAGGATCTTTGACTCGTGGTTTTGCAGTCCGTCTTTAATAACTGCAAATCACTCCTGTTATATAGAGGATCTTTGACTCGTGCTTTTTGCAGTCCGTCTTTAATATTAAACAGCAAAGCCATCCTGTTATATTGAGGATCTTTGACTGTAGCTTTTGCAGTCAGTCTTTAATAACAGCAAAGCTCCTGTTATATAGAGGATATTTGACTCGTGCTTTTTGCAGTCGGTCCTTAAAAAAGCAAAGAACTCCTGTTATATAGAGGATCTTTGACTCTAGCTTTTGCAGTCGGTCCTTAAAACAGCAAAGCTCCTGGCATATAGAGGATCTTTGACTTGTGCTTTTTGCAGTCGGTCCTTAAAACAGCAAAGCTCCTGTTATATAGAGGATCTTTGCTCTTTCATTTTTGCAGTAGGTCCTAAAAGTAGCATAGTGATCGTCTGTCGTCCAGCAAGACTAAATGTGAGGTTTCTTTCTTTCAGTATTTTGTACGCAGACATCGTTGGCTTCACTCGCCTGGCCAGCGACTGTTCTCCCAAGGAGTTGGTGATTATGCTCAACGAATTGTTTGGAAGGTTTGACCAGATTGCGAAGGTCAGTCATGGTATGAAGCTACTACGTTACGTTCAGGCATTTGTCGATGACAGACGTTCTTTTTGCGTCTCGCTGCCTCCTTTAGGAGAACGAGTGCATGAGAATCAAGATCCTGGGCGACTGCTACTACTGCGTGTCAGGTCTGCCGGTCTCTCTGCCCAAACACGCCAAGAACTGTGTCAAGATGGGCCTGGACATGTGTGAAGCCATCAAGTGAGTCCATGTCGCCTTTTTCATGTTGGAGAAGCAAACATCCAAAACAACCGTCAAGCCTGGTCGCTCATCTCCGGCAGGCAGGTTCGGGAGGCCACAGGCGTGGACATCAACATGAGAGTCGGCGTGCACTCGGGCAACGTGCTGTGCGGCGTGATCGGGCTACGGAAGTGGCAGTTCGATGTGTGGTCACATGACGTCACTCTGGCCAATCACATGGAGTCGGGAGGCTGTCCGGGGTAAGTGGTGCATGTAAATACAATATTTTCTGGACTATAAGTCGCACTTTTTTTCATAGGTTGGCTGGATAGGATCTTTGACGAGTGACTGGGCAGGAGATCTAAAAAAGAAAATCAGTGTTCCTCACATATAGAGGATCTTTGACGAGTGACTGGGCAGGAGATCTAAAAAATAGAAAATCAGTGTTCCTCACATTTAGAGGATCTTTGACGAGTGATTGGGCAGTAGATCTAAAAAAACAAGAAAATCAGTGTTCCTCACATATAGAGGATCTTTGACGAGTGACCGGGCAATAGATCTTTAAAAAAAAAAGAAAAACAGTGTTAATCACATATAGAGGATCTTTGATGAGTGACTGGGCAGTAGATCTAAAAAAAAGAAAAGCAGTGTTCCTCACATATAGAGGATCTTTGACGATTGACTGGGAAGTACATCTAATAAAAAAAAAAAACGAAAATCAGTGTTCCTCACATGTAGAGGATCTTTGACGAGTGACTGGGCAGTAGATCTAAAAAAAAAAGAAAGAAAAGCAGTGTTCTTCTCAGATAGAGGATCTTTGACAACTGACTGGGAAGTACATCTAATTTAAAAAAAGCAATGTTCCTCACATATAGAGGATCTTTGACGAGTGACTGGGCAGTAGATCTAAAAAAAGAAAATCAGTGTTCCTCACATATAGAGGATCTTTGACGAGTGACTGGACAGTAGATCTAAGAAAACAAGAAAATCAGTGTTCCTCACATATGGAGGATCTTTGACAAATGACTGGGAAGTACATCTCATAAAAAAACAGTGTTCCTCACATATAGAGGATCTTTGACGACTGACTGGGCAGTAGGTCTGAAAAAAGAAAATCAGTGTTCCTCACATTTGAGGATCTTTGACAACTGACTGGGGAGTACATCTAATTTTTAAAAAAAGCAGTGTTCCTCACATATAGAGGATCTTTGACGAGTGACTGGGCAGTAGATCTAAAAAATAGAAAAGCAGTGTTCCTCACATATAGAGGATCTTTGACGAGTGACTGGGCAGTGGATCTAAAAAAAAGAAAAGCAGTGTTCTTCTCATATAGAGGATCTTTGACAACTGACTGGGAAGTACATCTAATAAAAAAAAAAAAAGAAAACCAGTGTTCCTCACATATAGAGGATCTTTGACGAGTGACTGGGCAGTAGATCTAAAAAAAAAGAAAAGCAGTGTTCCTCACATATAGAGGATCTTTGACGATTGACTGGGAAGTACATCTAATTAAAAAAAAAAAAGAAAATCAGTGTTCCTCACATATAGAGGATCTTTGACGAGTGACTGGGCAGTGGATCTAAAAAAAAGAAAAGCAGTGTTCTTCTCATATAGAGGATCTTTGACAACTGACTGGGAAGTACATCTAATAAAAAAAAAAAAAGAAAACCAGTGTTCCTCACATATAGAGGATCTTTGACGAGTGACTGGGCAGTAGATCTAAAAAAAAAGAAAAGCAGTGTTCCTCACATATAGAGGATCTTTGACGATTGACTGGGAAGTACATCTAATTAAAAAAAAAAAAGAAAATCAGTGTTCCTCACATATAGAGGATCTTTGACGAGTGACTGGGCAGTGGATCTAAAAAAAAGAAAAGCAGTGTTCTTCTCATATAGAGGATCTTTGACAACTGACTGGGAAGTACATCTAATAAAAAAAAAAGAAAATCAGTGTTCCTCACATATAGAGGATCTTTGACGAGTGACTGGGCAGTAGATCTAAAAAAAAGGAAAAGCAGTGTTCCTCACATATAGAGGATCTTTGACAACTGACTGGAAAGTACATCTAATAAAAAAAAAGAAAATCAGTGTTCCTCACATATAGAGGATCTTTGACGAGTGACTGGGCAGTAGATCTAAAAAAAGAAAAGCAGTGTTCCTGACAAATAGAGGATCTTTGACATGTGCTTATGCAGTCGGTCCTTAAAAACCGAGCTCCGGTCATATAGAGGATCTTTTTTTTATATAGAGGATCTTTGACTATTATTGATCTTACATTGACATCATAAACAAGACGACTAGTTGAAAAGCTCCGGTCTAAACACAACGGTTGAATTATTTGTTGTGATGCCATCTTCTTCTCTAAATGTCGACACTGCCGTTAGTAATTACCGACCATCCTCAATTAGAGTGGAACAAAAAAAAAAACCCACATGATTATTTTAATATCCAATCCCTGTGTCCCGGCCAGACGTGTCCACATCACGGAGGCCACTCTGAAGCACTTGAACAAGGCCTACGAAGTGGAAGAGGGCAACGGGCACCTCCGGGATGCCTACCTGAAGGAGCTGAACGTCACAACGTATCTGGTTATTGACCCCCGGGTGAGTTGGAACCCCCGAACTGAGGCTTGTTGTGTAGCACTTGACAGAATATGGATTTCAAAGTACTGGGTGTGGGAGTGGGTGTGTGGAAAACGTTAAGCGTGAACATAACATATGTTGATATGTCGTAAGTCGAAGGATCCGACGCAGAGCGGCCGCAGCGCTCCTAAGCCTCGAGTGAATGACGGTCTGAAGATGCGGGCGTCCGTGCGTATGACCCGGTACCTGGAGTCCTGGGGGGCCGTCAAACCCTTCGCCCACCTCCAGAGCAGAGAGGGGTTCAGCTCGGACCCCTTGGTCAATGGCAAGTCACTCTGCAAGGTAAGATGAAGTCTCACAGGAAGTCTTTGTCGTAGTACATTAAATAATTGGCCAATTAACATAACGAACCTGGACAGAATCCATTGGATTTTGGTGAGAATCTGGATAAAGGGGTCAATCGAGGAATCCATTTGCATTGTTTGAGTTTGTGTGGCAGGGAAATCCAACTCGGCTTTACCACATCAAAAGTAATCAAAAATAAAGTCATAAAGTTCAGTCACTTACACCACTCAAAGATCCTTCATATGACAGGAGTGCTTTGCTGTAAAAATGCCAGAGCTACAAAACAAGAGCGCTCTGCAGTTTTTAAGCACCTACTGCACAAACACTGATCAAAGATTGTTCATGTGTCAGGAAGGCTGTGCTCTTTTTACTCCAAAAATTCAGTCAAAGATTGTCTATGACAGGTGGGCTCTGCTGTTTTTAAGGATCTGCGGCAAAAATGTTTTTCAGTGCTCTGCTGTTTTTAGAGACACACTCTTGCTGTTTTTAAGGATCTACTGACAATAAAATGTGAGTGAAAAATATTGCTCGTCAAAAATGTACAAAACAGGAGCGTTGTGCTGTTTTTAAGGACCTACTGACAATAAAATGTCAGTAAAAAATATTTTGTGGCAGGAAGGCTGTGCTGTTTTTACTCCAAAAATTCAGTCAAAGATTGTCTATGGCAGGTGGGCTTGCTGTTTTTAAGGATCTGCTTCAAAAATGCTTTTCAGTGCTCTGCTGTTTTTAAGAACCTACTGTAAAAACACTAGTCAAAGATCCTCAACATGACAGACACACACTGCTGTTTTTAAGGACCTACTGACAATAAAATGTGAGTGAAAAATATTGCTAGTCAAAAATGTACAAAACAGGAGCGTTTTGCTGTTTTTAAGGATCTACTGACAATAAAATGTGAGTAAAAAATATTTTGTGGCAGGAAGGCTGTGCTGTTTTTACTCCAAAAAATTCAGTCAAAGATCAAAAATTCAGTCAAAGATTATCTATGACAGGTGGGCTCTGCTGTTTTTAAGGATCTGTGGCAAAAATGCTTTTCAGTGCTCTGCTGTTTTTGAGAACCTACTGTAAAAACACGAGTCAAAGATCCTCAATATTACAGACACACTCTGCTGTTTTTAAGGACCTACTGACAATAAAATGTGAGTGAAAAATATTGCTAGTCAAAAATATACAAAACAGGAGCGTTTTGCTGTTTTAAGGACCTAAAATGTCAGTAAAAAATATTTTGTGGTAGGAAGGCTGTGCTGTTTTTACTCCAAAAATTCAGTCAAAGATCAAAAATTCAGTCAAAGATTGTCTATGACAGGTGGGCTCTGCTGTTTTTAAGGATCTGCTGCAAAAATGCTTTTCGGTGCTCTGCTGTTTTTAAGAACCTACTGTAAAAACACTAGTCAAAGATCCTCAATATGACAGACACACTGTTGCTGTTTTTAAGGACCTACTGACAATAAAATGTGAGTGAAAAATATTGCTCGTCAAAAATGTACAAAACAGGAGCATTTTGCTGTTTTTAAGGACCTACTGACAATAAAATGTCAGTGAAAATATCTTGTGGTAGGAAGGCTGTGCTGTTTTAACTCCAAAAATTCATTCAAAGATTGTCTATGACAGGTGGGCTCTGCTGTTTTTAAGGATCTGCGGCAAAAATGCTTTTCAGTGCTCTGCTGTTTTTGATAACCTACTGTAAAAACACTAGTCAAAGATCCTCAACATGACAGACACACACTGCTGTTTTTAAGGACCTACTGACAATAAAATGTGAGTGAAAAATATTGCTAGTCAAAAATGTACAAAACAGGAGCATTTTGCTGTTTTTAAGGATCTACTGACAATAAAATGTGAGTAAAAAATATTTTGTGGCAGGAAGGTTGTGCCGTTTTTACTCCAAAAATTCAAAATAAGGACCTACTGACAATAAAATGTGAGTGAAAAATATTGCTCATCAAAAATATACAAAACAGGAGCGTTTTGCTGTTTTAAGGACCTAAAATGTCAGTAAAAAATATTTTGTGGTAGGAAGGCTGTGCTGTTTTTACTCCAAAAAATTCAGTCAAAGATCAAAAATTCAGTCAAAGATTGTCTATGACAGGTGGGCTCTGCTGTTTTTAAGGATCTGCTGCAAAAATGCTTTTCGGTGCTCTGCTGTTTTTAAGAACCTACTGTAAAAACACTAGTCAAAGATCCTCAATATGACACACTGTTGCTGTTTTTAAGGACCTACTGACAATAAAATGTGAGTGAAAAATATTGCTCGTCAAAAATGTACAAAACAGGAGCATTTTGCTGTTTTTAAGGATCTACTGACAATAAAATGTGAGTAAAAAATATTTTGTGGCAGGAAGGTTGTGCTGTTTTTACTCCAAAAAAATTCAGTCAAAGATCAAAAATTCAGTCAAAGATTGTCTATGACAGGTGGGCTCTGCTGTTTTTAAAGATCTGTGGCAAAAATGCTTTTCAGTGCTCTGCTGTTTTTGAGAACCTACTGTAAAAACACTAGTCAAAGATCCTCAACATGACAGACACACTCTTGCTGTTTTTAAGGCCCGCTAGTTAACCCCTATATGACAGGGATGCTTTGCAGTTTTTGAGAATCGGCTACAATAGAACACAAGTCAAAGATCATTAATATATAACAAGAGTGCTCTGCTTTTAGGTTTTCATTCTTCTTTTTTGTTGTTATTTTTTTTACAGGACATCCCGTTGCGGACAGCACCCAGCTCCAAGATCCCTGAGAGGTAAAACAAAAAAAACAAAAAAAAAACGATGTGAGCTGGCAGCTAAGCGCCCCTTATTTGGCGACTACTTTGACGGTGTACTTCGTAGTAGCGCATACTTCATGTGAACTGCGTCGTAAATAAAGAATACGGCTCAGCAGGCTCGAGTAACGACGTGTTGCTCAGCAATCACAATATTTCACAGCCTATTAATCCTTCGCCTTTTCACCTTTAAAAATCCATCAAGTGCAGGACAAAGGCGTCTTCGATGAAGCGTTCCGCCTCATTTGAATCGACTTATCTTCCTGTACGGCGATATTACATAAGTAGATATTTTAATGTCAATTATTGTTTTTGTCGTCGCAGTTGACGCGATGCTGTGTTGTGATGACTTTGTGTGTTTGTGTCCTGACCGTTGGACTTTTATGGCAGCTTTGATGAGTCTGTAGACGAGAGGGTCACCTCGCCTGCCCCTTCGTTCAGCAGCTATAAGTGAGTCCTGCAAGGCGTTCGACCTTGGTCATTTTTCAAGCATTTCTATTGGACGTTCTCAAGGTACAGTATTATAGAAAGTACACTTGGAGTCGTAATACAGCTTGGACAGCGGTAGGCATTGAAAAGGAGTCGACACACGGATAATGTTATGGAGACACAAGGGAGACTTTAGCATTGCCCAGTCTCCATGATGAGTACATGTTGGAATGTTTTCCCTCAATGAACCGCAGCAGGCAGCACTCATGCAGGGACAGATTGTTCTACTGGCACTTGACTGTCGACAATACACGAGTTTACAAGTTTTGATGTATTTTTAGAGCCACCTGTTGGTTTGCATACATGAACTCTTAAACCCCGAATATAAGACACCTTTTTCAACATCCATTTTTGGGAAAAAACATATTTTTAAAAACAAATTTACTCTTTAAAAAAATGAAAAATAAATCATGTTTTGAAGTATTTTTAGAGCCGACTGTTGGTTTGCATACATGAACCCCTAAACCCTGAATATAAGACACATCTTTTTCAACATCCATTTTTGGGAAAAAACATATTTTTAAAAACAAATTTACTCTTTAAAAAATGAAAAAAAAATCATGTTTTGAAGTACTCGTGCAGCACACGTGCAGCCCCGGACCATAACACCATGTTTGACTGTAGCCCCAAAAGCTTCAAATTGCCATAGCACATGTTGGGATTCATGTTTATGCCTTGATGCACCGCAGCTCACCCACTGTCGGCAGCACTCGTGCAGCCCCGGACCATAACGCCATGTTTGACCGTAGCCCCAAAAGCTTCACCCTGCCATAGCACATGTTGGGATTCATGTTTATGCCTTGATGCACCGCAGCTCACCCACTGTCGGCAGCACTCGTGCAGCCCCGGACCATAACGCCATGTTTGACCGTATCCCCAAAAGCTTCACCCTGCCATAGCACATGTTGGGATTCATGTTTATGCCTTGATGCACCGCAGCTCACCCACTGTCGGCAGCACTCGTGCAGCCCCAGACCATAACGCCATGTTTGACCGTAGCCCCAAAAGCTTCACCCTGCCATAGCACATGTTGGGATTCATGTTTATGCCTTGATGCACCGCAGCTCACCCACTGTCGGCAGCACTCGTGCAGCCCCGGACCATAACGCCATGTTTGACTGTAGCCCCAAAAGCTTCACCCTGCCATAGCACATGTTGGGATTCATGTTTATGCCTTGATGCACCGCAGCTCACCCACTGTCGGCAGCACTCGTGCAGCCCCGGACCATAACGCCATGTTTGACTGTAGCCCCAAAAGTTTCACCCTGCCAGCGCACATGTTGGGATTCATGTTTATGCCTTGATGCACCGCAGCTCACCCACTGTCGGCAGCACTCGTGCAGCCCCGGACCATAACACCATGTTTGACCGTAGCCCCAAAAGCTTCACCCTGCCATAGCACATGTTGGGATTCATGATTATGCCTTGATGCACCGCAGCTCACCCACCTTCGGCAGCACTCGTGCAGCCCCGGACCATAACGCCATGTTTGACTGTAGCCCCAAAAGCTTCACCCTGCCATAGCACATGTTGGGATTCACGTTTATGCCTTGATGCACCGCAGCTCACCCACTGTCGGCAGCACTCGTGCAGCCCCAGACCATAACACCATGTTTGACTGTAGCCCCAAAAGCCTCACCCTGCCATAGCACATGTTGGGATTCATGTTTATGCCTTGATGCACCGCAGCTCACCCACTGTCGGCAGCACTCGTGCAGCCCCGGACCATAACGCCATGTTTGACTGTAGCCCCAAAAGCTTCACCCTGCCATAGCACATGTTGGGATTCATGTTTATGCCTTGATGCACCGCAGCTCACCCACTGTCGGCAGCACTCGTGCAGCCCCAGACCATAACGCCATGTTTGACTGTAGCCCCAAAAGCTTCACCCTGCCATAGCACATGTTGGGATTCAGGTTTATGCCTTGATGCACCGCAGCTCACCCACTGTCGGCAGCACTCGTGCAGCCCCAGACCATAACACCATGTTTGACTGTAGCCCCAAAAGCTTCAAATTGCCATAGCACATGTTGGGATTCACGTTTATGCCTTGATGCACCGCAGCTCACCCACTGTCGGCAGCACTCGTGCAGCCCCGGACCATGACTGCGTCTTGGTGACTCCATACTGTTATCCAAGTTGCACACTGACTACCCCACAGTACATCCATGTGTACTTTTTTTTATAGTACTGTCCCTAAAAATGCTTGCTGAACGTATCACTGTATATGGAAATACTTCCTTACTTCCTGGTTGAGTACTACAACTACTACTACTACTACTACTAATTGGTCTAACTACTACTAACTAACCCTAGCAGGTGTACTGCAGTTCTTGCTCAATGTGCTCCCGTTTTACGAGGCTAGCATGTGTTGTCTTTATTATCATCCTGTTAACACGGAACGGGTGGGGTGGGGGGGACAATGTGGGGGGGGGTATGTATCTGCTGCGTGCATCTGTGCGAGGGCTTCCTTCCTGCTAGATAGAGTCGGGGTTTTCCGAAACAGAAGAGACACTCCCGACCAAAGCTCATCTAACATCCGTTTAACTCAGGGGTGGGCAAACTACGGCCCGGGGGCCACATCCGGCCCGCCAAGTGTTTGAATACGGCCCGTCCGTTCTTTCCAAAGTATTTCATTTAAACTCAACATACGAACTGGCATCATGGCTTGAGCCAACCTTTTGATGGTTGTATCAATTTTGTTATTTGACGTGGTCTGTTGTTTACAAAGTGCTCCTGAAAAAAGGGACACAATAATAATAATAATAATAATAATAATAATAAAAATTAAAATATTTAAATATTTTATATTTAAATATTTTATATTTAAATATAAAATATTTAAATATAAAATATTTAAATATAAAATATTTAAATATAAATATAAAATAATAAATAATAATAGCAGATTGGATGACACTTTTACAGATACAATAATATCAGGTGGACTGTTACGTGTAAAATATACGTATAGTCTGCCCCCCCCCCCCCCCCCCCCCCCCCCCCGCATGTTAAATCAATGCGGCCCGCGAGTCAAAAAGTTTGCCCACCCCTGGTTTAACTCCTTCTTATGTATCTTCTCTCCCTGGCATCTTCTCTTATTTTACTCCTCACTAATAATAATAATAATAATAATAATAATAATATGCGTAAAATCCATGAATCTTGTTGCCCACCAAGCAAATTCTGAAGCATATCCTCACGATTGGCGTGTGTTGGAAGTCATCCATGTGTCGTGTGCATTTCCGGCGTAGGAACAAATCCCAGAAGAGTCGCTTTGATGAGGAGCTGCACAACGAGATGACGACGACCATAGACGAGCTCAGCAGCAAGTAAGTCCACTTTTGGAGGAAGCAAATATGCACAATAAAGTCCGTTTCAGGGGGGGTCTAATATTTTTAAATTTTACAGGCAATGGTATAAATCGGAGGAGAGCGGGAGTTTAGCTATATGGTTTCCGAAGAAAGATCTGGAAAAACAGGTGACTTCCTCATTGAAGGCATTCCCAATTGTGCCGATTCCAATATTTTTGTGTTGCTGTTCTCAAAGTACCGAGCGCTGGATCTGCCCATGTTCAAGCACTACGTCGGCTGTGCCACCTTCATCTTCCTCTGCATCTTTCTCATCCAGATGTTTGTCACGAAGGAGTGAGTATGCGTGTTTTTTTTTTTGGAGCATTCATTCATATATACGTTACAGTATGCTGCTACAGTGTTCGATGCCGACACACCTGGTCCTTTCATGAAACCCCCTCAGCCGACAGATATTAGGAATAACGTTTGGAGCGTTGGCGTGTGTCCTGCTGTTGACCCTGGCCATCTGCTTTGCTGGTCACTTACAGGTCAGTGTTGAAAGCTTCCATTAACATTTGCAGAGCTGGTTTGCTAACCCTTTCTTAGCAGGGAGGGGATAACAACAAACTATATCATGGGTCTTGCTGGCCCCCAATAGAGAACAACCCTCCTCGTCAAGGCCTGTTTTTGGAAGGAATATTTTTTTAAGACAAAATCAATGACGATATGATAAAAAAAAAATTTAATTATATTTATTTATGTATTATGTAATTATTATTATAATAAATTAATTTTTTAATTTTTTAATTTATTATTTTTTTAATTTTTTAATTTTTTAATTTATTATTTTTTTAATTTTTTAATTTTTTAATTTTTTAATTTTTTAATTTTTTAATTAAAAAAAATTTTTTTTTAATTTTTTTAATTTTTTTATTTTTTAGAGCCACTTGTTGGTTTGCATACATGAACCCTTAAACCCCGAATATAAGACACCTTTTTCAACATCCATTTCTGGGAAAGACATCTTTTAAAAACACATTTATTCATAAAAAAAAATTAAAAATAACACATTTGAAGTCATTTCAAGCCAACTGTTGGTTTCTATGTATAAATATGTTGATCCTGAATATAAGACATATTTTTTGAAGACTCTTTCTTTTTTAAAGAAATATTCACTAAGACAAAATCAATGATGATATGATAAAAAAAATATTTTTTAAATTATATTTATTTATTATTTCATTATTATTACAATCAATAAAATAAATAAAATATAATGAATACATTTATTAATTTTTAATTTATTATTTTTATTTATTTATTATTTTTTAATTTATTATTATTATTTTTAAACTTGTTGGTTTGCATACATGAACCCCTTAACCCCGAATATAAGACACCCTTTTCAACATCCATTTTTGGGAAAAACATATTTTTAAAAACAAATTTACTTTTTAAAAAATGAAAAAAAAATCACGTTTTGAAGTATTTTTAGAGCCGACTGTTGGTTTGCATACATGAACCCTTAAACCCCAAATATAAGACACCTTTTTCAACATCCATTTCTGGGAAAGACATCTTTTTATGACAAATTTATTCTTTAAAAAAAAATTTAAAATCACATTTGAAGTCATTTCGAGCCAACTGTTGGTTTCTATGTATAAATCTGTTGATCCCGAATATAAGACATCTTTTTTTAAGACTTGTTTTTTTGGAAGAAATATTTACTAAGACAAAATCAAAGACAATTTGATATCAAAACCATGTTTTCGCTGTATTTGGAGCCATCTGTTGCTCTTTATGCACACAATTTAGACTCCGAATATAAGACACATCTTTTTCAATACCCCTTTTTGGGAAAAACATATTTTTTTTAAAACAAATTTACTCTTTAAAAAATGACAAAAAATCATGTTTTGAAGTAATTTTAGAGCCACCTGTTGGTTTGCATGCATGAACTCTTAAACCCCAAATATAAGACACATCTTTTTCAATACCCCTTTTGGGGAAAAACATATTTTTTTTAAAACAAATTTACTCTTTAAAAAATGACAAAAAATCATGTTTTGAAGTATTTTTAGAGCCACCTGTTGGTTTGCATGCATGAACTCTTAAACCCCAAACATAAGACACATCTTTTTCAACATCCATTTTTGGGCAAGACATCTTTTTAAGACACATTTATTCTTTAAAAAATGAAAAATCACATTTGAAGTCATTTCAAGCCAACTGTTGGTTTCTATGTATAAATCTGTTGAACCCGAATATAAGACATCTTTTTTTAAGACTCGTTTTTTTGGAATAAATATTTACTAAGACAAAATCAAAGACAATTTGATATCAAAACCATGTTTTCACTGTATTTGGAACCATCTGTTTCTCTGCATGTACACATTTCAGACTCCGAATATAAGACACATGTTTTTCAATACCCCATTTTGGGAAAAACATCTTTTAAAAAAAATCACATTTGAAGTCATTGATTTCCAACCCCCTTGGTGCCAACTGTTGGTTTTCATGTAGAAATTTCTTGACCTCGAATATAAGACAAACATTTTCAAAGCCTGTTTTTTAAAAAATTGTATGAGACAAAATCAAAGACAATTTGATGTCAAAACCATGTTTTCACTTTATTTGAAGCCATCTGTTGTTTTGCATGTACACATTTCAGACCCCGAATATAAGACGCATCCTTTTTGAAAGACAGTTTCTGAAGAAATACTTAATAATACACACTCAAAGACATTTTGATTTAAAAAATTATGTTGTCAAATCGGTTTCTAACTCTCCTGGTGCCACCTGTTGGTTTTCATGTAGAAATTTCTTGACCTCGAATATAAGACAAACATTTTCAATGCCTGTTTTTTTTAAATTGTATGAGACAAAATCAAAGACAATTTGAGATTTAAAAAAAAAACTGTTTTGAAGGTGTGTGGACCCACTCATTGATTTGCATGTACAAACATCTCTACCCCGAATATAAGACAACACAACTTTTTTCGGGACCAGTTTTGTGGAAAAAAATATTTTGTGAAACAAAATTAAAAACAAATTGAAAAAAAAACCACGTTTACTAGTTGTGTCGGGTTCCCTGTTGATTTGCATGTATAACCCTTCAGAAGCCGAATATAAGCCGACGTCTTTGAGTTTTTGGAAAAAATGACAACATATAAAATTGCATTTTCACGCCATTGTAAATATGTTTACACGTATACATTTCTACACCTATAATATACGACAACCTGTCTTTTTGCCTAGAGAGCGTCTTATATGCGGTTAGTAGGACGATACCTCAGTGGAAGTCCTATGCTAAAATTAGCCAGTGTTAGAATAGAAAGACATTCTGGAAGCCATGCCCTGAATCTTTCTATAGCTAACCTCGTGACTCGGTCGGTCCTTACAGATTCCTGGTGTGCAGATGAATATGACGCATGTTGTTATGCGCCATCTTGTTTTTAAAAAAAATGTATTTATGTGTTTGTGTAGCGTCTTTTTCCAGAGAAGCTGTCCAATTGCCAGTGGCTGGCTGCCGTCTCGGAGTCGGTGGTGAAGAAGCCATGTGTGCGCCTCCCGCTGGCCGCCGTCGCCACTGCGGTTATTATAATCTTGGCAATCTTCAACCTGGTAAAGAAGCCGCCCTTTCATCTCCTTAAAGCGACATCGCACATTTACAACTTTTTTTTCCTCTCGGATTTTTTCCCACAATGCCGCCACGATTCAGTGCTTCGTTCAGACACGTTTGCCGGAATGTTCCAGCGATGTTCTGGACCTTGGGCACGCAAATGGTTCCCATGAAGTGGGCCTACAGGAAGGACTCTTCTATCTGCCTGTGAGGACGTTTTCATGCTATTTTTGGTACCTTTTTAAAATAAAAAATAACAGAATTAATGTGAAAAATATTCATTTTTATTTATGTTTAATTTTATTATTTTTATATTTATTTTTCTTACCCTTTTAAAATAAAAAATAGCAGAATTAATGGGAAAATATTTATTTATATTTATATTTATTATTTTTATTTTTTATATTTACTTTTTTTTACCTTTTGAAATTAAAAAATAGCAGAATTAATGGGAAAATATTTTTATTTATATTTATTTTTATTATTTTTATTTCTTATTTATTTTTCTTACCTTTTTAAAATAACAAATAGCAGAATTAATGGGAAAAATGTTTATTTTTATTTCTTATATTTTTCTTACCTTTTTAAAATAAAAAATAGAATTAATGGGAAAATATTTATTTTTATTCATATTTATTATTGTTTATATTTATTTTTCTTACCTTTTTAAAATATAAATTGCAGAATTAATGTGAAAAATATTTATTTTTATTTATTTTTATTATTTGTATTTATTTTTCTGACCTTTTTAAATTAAAAAATAGCAGAATTCATGTGAAAAATATTTATATATATTTTTTTTATATTTATTTTTCTTACATTTTTAAAATAAAAAATAGAATTAATGGGAAAATATTTAATTTTATTTATATTTATTATTTCTATTTTTTTCTATTTATTTTATTTATTTTTTTCTTACCTTTTTAAAATAAAAAATAGCAGAATTAATGTGAAAAATATTTATTTATATTTATTTTATATTTTTTAAATATTTATTATGTATATATATATATATATATATATATATACACATATATTAATATATGTGTATATATATACATATACATACAAACAACATTTTAAAGTGCATACACCCCCAGGGTCCATACGAGACTGCAGTTAATTGAATAGAAGTACTAATTGGAGTATTTATACTAATAGGCATGCATACTTAGGCAAACAATATTTGTTTGTGTTTATTTTTTAATTTGTTCACAATTGAATATATATTTTTTCTCATGTTTTTCATTAATATTATATGCAAATGTAATATAATTGGACATCAAACTCATTTCCTATTCAATCTCATCCATTTTTAATAGTTACTAATCTACTCCATATGTCATGTCAGGTCCATAGTAATACGCAGCCTCTCTCTGTCTCCCACGTAGTACTCCGTGTACTGCTGCATCTTATCCCTGGTGGCTTGCGGGGTTTTCCTGCGGGTCAGCTTGGAGCTCAAAGCGCTCTTCCTCACCCTGGCCTCCACCATGTACTACGTCATCATCCTCAGCACCAACAGGGCTCTCTTTGTGGCCTACGCCGGCGTCCTCTACGCTCAGATTCCTGGGGCCGGGAACTGCAGCAGGTGGGGACTCAATGTGTATTTAGATATAATATATATATACATAGAATATATACTGTAGGCTCGTCTGATACTGCAATAGGAGGCGACTGACGTGGTGGAAAAGTCACACATGAGGAGGATTAAAGTGATTTGTTGAATGTGAGCGACCTTATTGGATGTTGATCTTCCAGAACCATCACATACTGGGAATATTACAATGTACATGTAGTATATACCATATGTATAATAATAATAATGTTCAATATATATAGGTAATAGGTGTCCATATTCTGGGGTGTGTGCCCTTTAATTGACCACATATGGTAATGGTAATGGTTTTATTTCATTTGAACATGCATCAGATTACAATTGAGTGCATCCCATAATCAGTTCCCAGTTCCACATGTCCAAAAGGAGTAGGAAGAAGCAAAGCTTATTAAATCCTACCCCTCCATCTGGTACTTTTACAATCAGTAACTGTTACATTTGTTCACTTCCTGCTTTCCTAATATGGTTTTAATTTAATTTAATTGTATTTTTTCACATTAATTCTGCTATTTTTATTTTAAAAAGGTAAGAAAAATAAATATAAAAAAAATAATAAAAATAAATATTTTTCACATTAATTCTGCTATTTTTTATTTTAAAAAGGTAAGAAAAATAAATAAAAAAATAAATATAAATAAATATTTTTCACATTAATTCTGATATTTTGTATTTTAAAAAGGTAAGAAAAATAAATATTAAAAAATAATAAAAATAAATATTTTTCACATTAATTCTGCTATTTTTTATTTTAAAAAGGTAAGAAAAAAATATATATATAAATAAATATTTTTCACATTAATTCTGCTATTTTGTATTTTAAAAAGGTAAGAAAAATAAATATAAAAAATAAAAAAAATTATTTAATTAATTTTAATTTTATTTTATTTAATTTAAGTCATGTACCGAAGTACGAGGTGATATGAGCATACAATGCCATAATGGGTACCATAGTAACTGTCAATATAGTGATTTTGACAGTT
Source organism: Doryrhamphus excisus (assembly GCF_030265055.1). Classification (NCBI taxonomy): domain Eukaryota; kingdom Metazoa; phylum Chordata; class Actinopteri; order Syngnathiformes; family Syngnathidae; genus Doryrhamphus; species Doryrhamphus excisus. Next base: position 21,213,663 of record NC_080477.1, on the reverse strand, counting down.
ACTATGGTACCCATTATGTCATTGGATGCTCATATTAAATCAGGGTTGTCCAAAGCACTGCCTGCAGCAGATTTTTTTTATTTATTTTTAAATAAATTTTTTTTTAATAAAATATAGTTCAACTACAAACTAAAAAAAAACAACCAACCAATAACAGCAGTCATTTTATAAGAATAAGGAGAAAATATGAAGAAAAACAAGTTTTAATTTAACGACAAAAAGGCCATAATTTTACAAGCTTAACATTGCAATATAATAAGGAAAAATAATGTCATTTTAGTAGCATAAAATGGAAATATTTAAGAATGTTGTAATATTATGAGAAATCAACTAAATAACAAATAAAAAATGTAATTTAAAATCAAAGTTATAAAGGTACGAGAAAGTCAAAATATTATAAGAATTAAATATGGATGTCGGGCTGCACGGTGGTCGAGTGGTTAGCGTGAAGACCTCACAGCTAGGAAACCAGGGTTCAATCCCACCCTCGGCCATCTCTGTGTGCATTGGTGTGTTTTTTCCGGGTATTCCGGTTTCCTCCCACATTCCAAAAACATGCTAGGTTAATTAGCGAAATTGTCCATAGGTATGAATGTGAGTGTGAATGGTTGTTTGTCTATATGTGCCCTGTGATTGGCTGGCCACCAGTCCAGGGTGTACCCCGCCTCTCTCGGTCGAAGACAGCTGGGATAGGCTCCAGCACCCAGGTTACACATATTGGTATCGTCTGAGATCGATATCGGAAAATTGAAAATTAGAGAAATTTCAAGTCAAATATGGCCGCATCCCAACATGCAGTATTTCCTCACAGCATAGAAGATGAGTCCATCCTGAGACTGGTCGGCCTGGTGAAGCACCCTCAGGTGATGAGCTGCATCTACATCACCTTGTTCCTGGTCACCATGCTCATCATCTCACAGCAGGTGCTGCCTTCTGCTTGCGTTATTATTATTATTATTATTATTATTATTTCTTCTTCTACTATTATTATTATTTCAAACCCATCCTTGTCGTGTCCCTACAGAACGAGTCGTGCTTCCGCCAGGACTTCCTGCTCAAGTACAAGAACCACACGGAGCAGGACGAGATCGAGACCCGGGAGAACCTCAACCGGCTTCTGCTGGAGAACGTGCTGCCGGCTCACGTGGCCTCGCTCTTTGTCGGCGAGAACAAAAAGAACGAGGTGAGACCTGGATGAAGATCATTCCTGAAGACAACATTCCCGTTGAAAATGACTCACATTTTGCCGCGGAGTCAAACTATTTCAATATGAAAACATTCACCTCAGTAAGGACACATTTTTAGCTAAAAAAAATTACCAACATTTAGCCGTTTTGCACATCATCGAAATTCCTGCTGAGCCGGAATTTCCACATTTTCCAAAGACAATTTTCCTTAAGAATTCTTCTTACTTGTACATTTCCTAACCTACACATGTATTCCAGTGTATTGGTCACTGTATTCCATTCCATCATCAAAACATTCAGGTTAACAATTCTTCATATCACAAAAATTCTTAATTTCCCAGAATTCCAAATTTTCTTTTTTTCTGTTTGATCTTAGGAATTCTTACTACATCCATATTTCTCAACCGATTCAAAACATTTCAACGTCAACGTATTCGGCTAAATAATTCAAAACTTTTTGTCAACATTAAAAAAATTCCACATTTTCTAGCCCAATTCCCATTTTAAATGAAATGCATTTTCCGACATTTCTCCACCGACTCAGTGTTCCTGCATTAAAACATTCAGCTAATTCAACACATTCAAGCTTGATGAATGAATGGCATTTTTCCATGTTTTTTACCCATTAAAACCATTACACCATCAAAACATTCAATCACATTCCAAAAATTCCCGGTTCTCACAGAACTCCTGATTTGTCCAGTCCAAAATTCTCATTGTGAAATCAATGTCATTTACCCACACTTGCAGCATTAAAAAAAATTCAACATATTCAAGCTTCCAACTTGGGAAAAATTCCTGGTTTTCATAGAATTCCTCATCTTTCCAGCCTGAAAAATCCTATTGTGAAATGAATGGCATTTTCCCATGTTTTTTAACCCATTAAAACCATTCCAGCATCAAAACATTCAGGGTAACAATATATCCATATTCAAAAAACTCCGGCTCTCACAGAATTCCTCATTTTTCCAGGCCAGAATTCTCATTGTGAAATTAATTTCATTTTCCCACTTTTCCTTTGCTTTCAAAGCGTTCCAGTATTGAAACATTCAGGTTAACAATTTTCCACATTCCAAAAATTCCTTCATTTTTCCAAACCCAACCCAAAATCCACATTGTTCTTCCAATTCAAACCATTCTAGCCAGGACATTCAGCTCATTCAAAACATTCAGGTGATCTATCTTCAACATTCCAAAAATTAAAATGTTTTCCCAGAATTCTACAGAAATTCTTATTGAAAAATATGGCATTTTTCCCCAAAGGATTCCAACGCTCATTCAGGTTTTAGGCTATTTTGCACAGTCCCAAAATTCCCAAAGACATTTCTCAGCCGATTCAAACCATTCCAACATGAAGAAACATAATTCCAAACATTCAGCCTGTTTTTCAACACTGGGGGAAAAAAATCCTGGTTTTCACAGAATTCCACATTTTCCAGCCTAAAAATTCCCATTTGAAATGAACGCCAGATTGATGTTTTTGAACAGGACCTCTACTACAAGTCATACGACTGCGTGTGCGTGATGTTCGCCTCAGTGCCGGATTTCAAAGAGTTCTACACCGAGTGCGATATCAACAAGGAAGGTCTGGAATGCCTGCGACTCCTCAACGAAATCATTGCCGACTTTGACGAGGTGAGCGGAGAGGAACATTCCCACCCAAGCACCGGAAAGGTCCTCCAAAAGGCAGAAATGAAATGGAAGCAGCTTGCTAACCTTCCTGGTGTCATCAACACTGCAGCTGCTGTCCAAGCCCAAGTTCAGCGGCGTGGAGAAGATCAAGACAATTGGCAGCACGTACATGGCGGCGGCCGGGCTCAGCGGGACGCCCGGGCAGGAGAACAATCAGGTGGGGTAGACGCTGGGGTCACGCCGAGGGCGGACCGGCGCTGGCTCCGGAAAAATGGGAGTTTTCCACTGTTTCAAGTGGCAGACGTTCCAGTTTATTGATGCTGGAATTTAGACAGTTTAAATGAACTTCTAGTAGGTTCTACTATGAACACGACCTTTTGTGTGTCTGGACCTTTAATGCTAATGCTAATGCTAACCGTGTACCACTGTGTTCTCCCAAGAAGTGCAAATACATACACGGCATGCTGTAAGGAGCGCTTTTGGTACTTGGAGCTACCCTGCTGGATGCTAGCATGCTAAGATGCTAATGTGCTAACTGTTAGCATTTTTTGGACATTTTACACATCTAAATGCAAATACATACATGGCATGTAAAAACACATGGCAAAACACTCGACAACTTCCTTGGCACATTCAATACGGTTATCTTGCTAGGTGTTAGCATGCTAACTTAGTATTTTAGCCATTTTACACATGTCTAAAGGCAAATACACACATGACATGATGTAAAAACTACAAGGTCCTTGGCACTTTCAAAACTAAGTGCTATCTTGTTAAATTTTAACATGCTAAGTGTTAGCATGTTAGCATTTTAGCCATTTTACACATGCCTAAATGCAAATACATATATGGCATGATGTAAAAACACTACAACTTCCTTGGGACATTCAATACTCAGTGTACTATCTCGCTAGGTGTTAGCATGCTAACTGTTAGCATTTTAGCCATTTTACTCATGTCTAAAGGCAAATACATACATGACATGACGTAAAAGCACTCCAACTTCTTTGGCACGTTCAGTACTAAATGTTATATTGCTAAGTGTTAGCATGCTAACTGTTAGCATTTTAGCCATTTTACTCATGTCTAAAGGCAAATACATGACATGACGTAAAAGCACTCCAACTCTTTGGCACATTCAGTATTAAGTGTTATATTGCTAGGTGTTAGCATGCTAACTGTTAGCATTTTAGCCCTTTTACTCATGTCTAAAGGCAAATACATACATGACAAAATGTAAAAGCACTCTACAAGTTCCTTGGCACATTCAATATTAAGTGTTATTTTTCTAGGTGTTAGCATGCTAACTGTCAGCATTTTAACCATTTTACTCATGTCTAAATGCAAATAGATACATGACATGATGGAATAACACTCTACAACTTCCTCTGCACTTTCAATACTAAGTGCTATCTTGTTGGGTGTTAGCATGCTAACTGTTAGCATATTAGCATTTTACCATTTTACGCATGTCTAAATGCAAATACATACAGTAAACATGGCATGATGTAAAGACACTCTGGAACTCCTTTGGCACTTTCAGCACTAGGTGTCATCTTGCTAGGGGCTGTTAGCATTTTTTTATTTTAACGATGTCAAAATGGTATAATACATTAAAGCAAGGACACTGAAGAATTGCCTTTGGACTTTTGCCGCTTAGCATACCAACTGTTAGCTAACTGCATGATAGCAGTGCAGCCTTTCAGCTACTTTGTTCATGTTAAAATGCCGAATGTTGCGTGCCTCTTCCAGGACAGGGAGCGCCAGCAGGCCCAGATCGGGATCATGGTGGAGTTCGCCATCGCTCTGATGGGCAAGTTGGACGGCATCAACCGACATTCCTTCAACAGCTTCAGGCTGCGTGTGGGTGAGTGGGCCGAGCCAGCCGTATCGGCGTGGGGCCGCGCCAACGTGCGCAGCGCAACGCAGCGTGGTTGGAAGCTGATGTCATCCCACTTTTGGGAAGACTCACCTCCCCCCCACCACCACCACCCCCACCCCCGCTAAATTTCATAACCTGTTTGCGGATTTATGGTCGTGTGTCAAGTGGAGCTGCTTTCTTGTCTTTTTCAAGCGAATGGAAAAGCTTTTCAACACGGCAGCTGCATAACGTAACGTGTTTTACAAAGCTTTAGTCGCTCCTTTGTCGCGTTTACGTTTCATCGTCTGATTACCTTCAACCCACAGCTCTGTGATCAAGAACTAAGTCCGGTATGTACTGGAACTGTGTACAGTAAATAAAATGCGTGTTTTCAAAGCTAGCTACATTTCCTCATGCAGGCTGCATGGTGGTTGAGTGGTTAGCACGCAGGCCTCACAGCTAGGAAACCCAAGTTCAATCCCACCCTCGGCTATCTCTGTGTGGAGTTTGCATGTTCTCCCCGTGCATGCGTGGGTTTTCTCCGGGTACTCCGGTTTCCTCCCACATTCCAAAAACATGCTAGGTTAATTAGCGACTCCAAATTGTCCATAGGTATAAATGTGAGTGTGAATGGTTGTTTGTCTATATGTGCCCTGTGATTGGCCGGCCACCAGTCCAGGGTGTACCCCGCCTCTTGCTTCAAGACAGCTGGGATAGGCTCCAGCACCCCCAGCCACCCTCGTGAGGATAAGCGATAGAAAATGAATGAATATTAATAATAATAACAAAAAAGGGCTGCACGGTGGTCGAGTGGTTAGCGCGCAGACCTCACAGCTAGGAGACCCAAGTTCAATTCCACCCTCGGCCATCTCTGTGTGGAGTTTGCATGTTCCAAAAAAAAAAAAACATGCTAGGTTAATTAGCGACTCCAAATTGTCCATAGGTATGAATGTGAGTGTGAATGGTTGTTTGTCTATATGTGCCCTGTGATTGGCTGGCCACCATTCCAGGGTGTACCCGGCGTCTCGCCCCAAGGCAGCTGGGATAGGCTCCAGCACCCCCGGGTTAGGGTTTAGTCATAAAAATGTGTAAAAAAATAAGTTTTTGTAAACATTCTTTTTTTTTTGTGCAGAAATATTTTTTTAGGTGAAATTATTTGTATCAATATTTCCGATTTTTTTCTTCTCACTCTATTGTATTTTTAAAATATTTTATTTAAAAAAAAATGAAATTTAAATATATTCAATATTTTTTTATAAGCGGTAGAAAGTGAAAAAATGAATGAACTTTTCTCATGCACTCCAAATTATTATTAAAGTAAAAAAAAAATTTTTTTAATCGATGTATGATTGAATGTAACATCCCAAAATGTGCGTTCCTGTGCAGGAATTAATCACGGCCCCGTGATCGCCGGCGTGATCGGCGCCAGGAAGCCTCAGTACGACATCTGGGGCAACACCGTCAACGTGGCCAGCAGGATGGAGAGCACAGGGGAGCTGGGAAAGATCCAAGTACGCTTACTTTTTATTATTACCTCTTCACGTTGGAGCGGGGGGTGCTTTGGAAGCGTTGCCGTAGCAACCTAACATTTGTCTTCTTTACTGTGTACGGCTTCCTCCTGAGTTGATTCGCTGCAAGGTTGCTGCTTCTTTTCCTTTTGGCTAACATATGTATGACTCATGCTGAATGAGCGCCCCCCCCCCCCCCCCAATCAGACGCCGCTTCACGGATCATTTCATACCGCGCCACAGAGAAACAACCTGCTGTTTCCTTTTGGAAAACAAAGAAAATATATATAATACCTTTTTACTCCAATACGATTTAGTACAATTAATGCCTTAACACAAATGAAACTAATATTTTTAACAGTTAATGCCTTAACACAAATAAAACTAATATTTTTAACAGTTAATGCCTTACCACTAATAATGCAATAAGCAGACAATACAGCAAAAAAAGTAAAATTTTACATGTAGTTGATGCCTTACCAGCAATAACCTCTTAAAAGACATATTTTGGAGGTATATTTCCACTGTTAAAATGAGAGTTTTAGTTTGGAGTTAGTATTTCATCATTTGTGGTATTATTTGTGTTAATGCATCTGCTTTTAAAAACACATTTATTATTTGTGGTAGGGCTTCAATTGTTAAAAACGTCATTTTTATATAAGATATATTTTGGAGGTATATTTCCACTGTTAAAATGATATAGTTTGGAGTTAGTATTTCATCATTTGTGGTATGGCATCAAAAAGCTTTTGGCTGTATTTAGTAATTATTTGTGTTAAGGCATCTGCTTTTAAAAACACATTTTTCAGAGCTATTATTTGTGGTAGGGCGTCAATGGTTAAAAACGTCATTTTTATATAAGATATATTTTGGAGGTATATTTCCACTGTTAAAATGATATAGTTTGGAGTTAGTATTTCATCATTTGTGGTATGGCATCAAAAAGCTTTTGGCTGTATTCAGTAATTACTTGTGTTAAGGCATCTGCTTTTAAAAACACATTTTTCAGAGCTATTATTCATGGTAGGGCTTCAATGGTTAAAAACGCCATTTTTATATAAGATATATTCTGGAGGTATATTTCCACTGTTAAAATGATATAGTTTGGAGTTAGTATTTCATCATTTGTGGTATGGCATCAAAAAGCTTTTGGCTGTATTTAGTAATTATTTGTGTTAAGGCATCTGCTTTTAAAAACACATTTTTCAGAGCTATTATTCATGGTAGGGCTTCAATGGTTAAAAACGCCATTTTTATATAAGATATATTCTGGAGGTATATTTCCACTGTTAAAATGATATAGTTTGGAGTTAGTATTTCATCATTTTAAAAACATTTTTAGAGCTATTATTTGTGGTAGGGCTTCAATTGTTAAAAACGTCATTTTTGTCTCTTTTAGTTGGTATTTTGGTATATTTTTTGTGTTGAGATATTTGCCATTAAAAATGTATAGTTCTTGGTTGGCTGTATTATGTGTGGTGGGGCATCCGCTGTTTGGGAGATATTATTTATGTTAAGGTTTTCACAGTTAAAAATGTCATTTTTATATAAAATATATTCTGGAGGTATATTTCCACTGTTAAAATGATAGTTTTAGTTTGGAGTTAGTATTTCATCATTTGTGGTATGGCATCAAAAAGCTTTTGGCTGTATTTGGTAATTATTTGTGTTAAGGCATCAGCTTTTAAAAACACATTTTTAGGGCTATTATTTGCGGTAGGGCTTCAATTGTTAAAAACATCATTTTTGTCTCTTTTAGTTGGTATTTTGGTATATTTTTTGTGTTGAGATATTTGCCATTAAAAATGTATAGTTTTGGTTGGCTGTATTATGTGTGGTGGGGCATCCGCTGTTTGGGAGATATTATTTGTGTTAAGGTTTTCACAGTTAAAAATGTCATTTTTATATAAAATATATTCTGGAGGTATATTTCCACTGTTAAAATGATAGTTTTAGTTTGGAGTTAGTATTTCAACATTTGTGGTATGGCATCAAAAAGCTTTTGGCTGTATTTAGTAATAATTTGTGTTAAGGCATCTGCTTTTAAAAACACATTTTTCAGAGCTATTATTTGTGGTAGGGCTTCAATTGTTAAAAACGTCATTTTTGTCTCTTAGTTGGTATTTTGGTATATTTTTTGTGTTGAGATATTTGCCATTAAAAATGTATAGTTCTTGGTTGGCTGTATTATGTGTGGTGGGACATCCACTGTTTGGGAGATATTATTTGTGTTAAGGTTTTCACAGTTAAAAATGTCATTTTTGTATTAGATATATTCTGGAAGTATATTTCCACTGTTAAAATGATATAGTTTGGAGTTAGTATTTCATCATTTGTGGTATGGCATCAAAAAGCTTTTGGCTGTATTTAGTAATAATTTGTGTTAAGGCATCTGCTTTTAAAAACACATTTTTCAGAGCTATTATTTGTGGTAGGGCTTCAATTGTTAACGTATTTTTGTCTCTTTTAGTTGGTATTTTGGTATATTTTTTGTGTTGAGATATTTGCCATTAAAATGTATAGTTCTTGGTTGGCTGTATTATATGTGGTGGGGCATCCGCTGTTTGGGAGATATTATTTGTGTTAAGGTTTTCACAGTTAAAAATACATTCAGTAGTTGGGAGGTGTTGTTTGGTTACTGTATAATTTTTTTAAGGTTATTTTATTAACACGAATAATACATTTTAACAAGATATTATGAATTATATGTAAAACAGCTAAGTGGAGCTGTAACATTGTAACATAGGGGACCTCTACCACTGTACAAAATGTTTCATTTATGACATTGAATTGTGTGTGTGTGTGTGTCAGGTGACGGAAGAAACGTCAGACGTGCTGCACAAGCTGGGCTACTCGTGCGAATGTCGCGGCTTCATCAACGTGAAGGGAAAAGGCGAGCTGAAGACCTTCTTTGTGTGCACGGACATGAGCAAGCAGCAAGGCATGGGCCTGAGCTGAGCCACCGACGAGTCAAAGGAACTTTCCCCAAGGACAAGGACACACTGTTTACGTTGAACATGGCTGCAGTACAGCTGCAAACCTGCAGGGGCGCTGCTGTCCGACATTAGAGGAACTTTTGTACTTTGGATTACACTTAGATGAACATGAGAGGAACGTGTATGTTGTTTTTGTAGATGTTTCTTCGGCAAGTTGGACACTCTTGCTTTGTTACTGTGTAATAAGCAAAAGCAACACGTTTTGGACTTCGGTTCGATTCCCATCTAACACGGCGGTTTCATGTGTGCGGCGAGTCTACTTGTAGTCTATGTTGGGTTTGTGCGTCCAGGTTCTCAGCGCAGGAAAGCCGAATCCTGGATCTTCATGCCTCTTCATTGGCCTTACTTGTCCGCCAATTGTGCTGCTTTCGTCTTAACACCTGACGCATATTCGGGCCTTTTTGTGTGTGAACTGTTGAGTCGCGGAACGTCATAATAAATTATTCAAAATGGTGATTTAATTAAAAAAAAAAAAACGTTTTATTGAATGAAATGTCACAACTGAATAAAAATGACTTTTTGTACGTTTTGTATGTTTTAACATCTGTAAGGTCACCTATTCTGCAAAAGTGACTTTTTTTTTTAATGTATCACTAGAACCGATTTACAGTAAACATCGGATATATCGGACTCGGATATATCGGAAATTCGCTCACAACGGACGGATAAAAAAGAACCGATTTTTCTGTAATGCATTTCCAATAAAAATTCATTGCATATATCGGATTTTTTATAACGGATTTCGCCTATTTCGGACAAAATCTCCAGTACCGTTCCAATGCATTTCCATGAAATTTCCCTCGCATATATCGGATGGCCGCATCGTGGTGCTCCGATTCGCCGAATCGTGACAGGCCGCTATACGACGTCATTTGCAGCGTTGCCTGCGCGTCCAGGTACATTGGAAACATAGTCAAGGAAGTGCCTTTTTATAACGGATAAAATCCCATTTACGCATATACCGGATATAAATCCGATATATGTGTAAAACGGACATTTTCCGGTATACGCATATAACGGATTTCGCTTATATCGGACAAAACCAGTGGGAACAATTGAATCCGATATATCCGAGGTTTACTGTATAAGCACCGCTTTTGGAACAAAAAACAAAACAGGCTTCACTACACGTCTCAAACTGATACCAAGATCTCAGAATCCCGGAATCTGTAACATTTTGGTGTTCGGCGAACAGGCTAAGCCAGCACGATGTTGCTGTTAAAATGTGAGTAGCTCACACGGCTATGCTAACGTTTAATGTTAGCTAGGCGTCTTGTGACTTCTCGTCGATGTGATATGTGGCACCTGCTCTCGGGTTATTAGACGGCAGCGACGGCGGGCACAGCCTCCGTTGTGTCCATCGGTTCCGTCATCTGCGGGACTGGAAAAAAAAAAAAAAAAAAAAAGAAGTTAGGCGAGTTAGGAGCTGATGTTGTGTTGCGGACGTTTCACGACGCGCGTACCTGTCGTGAGGTCGATGAGAGCGTCGGGAGCGACGCCCATGGCCCTCCTGATGGCCCAGACGCTGCTGATGTCGCACGGCGCCACTTGGCCCGTCAGCTCCGTCAGGTTTCCCGTCACTTTCTCAGCTGGTGAAAAAGTTCCGAAAAGGGGTTGAATTTTTTTTTTATGTCTTTCCGAAAAAACACAGGATTTCTGCTTGTTTTAAATGGGCAAGAAATAGCACCATCTGGTGGACAGTTATATATAAATAAACTGACAGCCTGTCAGCCAACTGATGCGTGTTTCTGTTGCCAGACGTACCCAGCTCCAGCTCTTTGGTGGTGGGCGCCAGCAAGCAGATCATGTTGGGCGGCTGCTTGGCGCTCAGGCGCTCCCTCTGCGCTTCCTGCAGGTCTCGCAGGAGCCTGGTGGTCTGGTCCAGTTTCTGTTGGATGTCTGTACGACACACAGGGAGATCTTTGAGTCGCCGTCGAGGTGCTGATTGTACGTGATGAGGGTTCTAATTATTTTTTTTTTTTTTTACCTCTAGGGAGATCCTCGTCAGCCGGAAGTGGAGATTCCGTGTTGCAGGAAGCGTCAGGTTTGGCGGCCTAAAAGAAAGAAGAAGGTAGGACGCAGTCAGTGGAGAGGAAAAATGTGGACGGGGTTGGAGGAATCAAAGGCTTTAATGAAAGGGGATGAGGGATAACTGGAGGGAGGCCAACAACAGCAAACAGGACTTTGTGTGTGTGTGTGTGTGTGGAATAACAGCAAAAACCGCCGCTGTCTTCCTAGCGGCGGCCATGTTGACGCAGCTGAGAGAACACGTGTGTCCAAACATCACATGCTGTTTTTTTTCTTCTTCTTCTTCTTCCCCTTTTTTCCACTTCACCGCACAACGCTGACATTTTCCGCTGGAATGTGATACGCGGTGAGCAGGTGCGCGCCTGGGGGGGGGCGTTGGCGGCGGCGGTGGTGGTATAAGCCCCCCCCCAGATGTTTTTATTTCCACTCACCTCGGCGTCGTCTCTGCTCGGCTGCTGCTCCACCTGCTGGACACACACCAAGGAACAAACATTCACTTCCTGTTCCCGCCGTGACGGCGGCCGTTGTGAAGCGCTTACGGTCTCCGCCGCCTTCAGCGTCTTGGAGTGCTCGCCGCTGGTCATGGCGTCCAGGAGGTTGTCGGCCATCTTGTACACGTACTCGTCAGATTTGGCCAGGAAGTCGGACAAGCTGCTGATGATCGGTAAAGCATGCGTGTCCTATTTGAGGAATGCGGCGGTGGTGACGTGTGACCGCTTGCGCCCCGCATACCTGTCTGAGCCCTGCAGACTAGACTCGTCTCCGAAGAAGCTGTAGATGAGGTCCGAGTCGTCCTTGCTGACGTTGGAGAAGCTGGAGTCGTAGGCGGGCGCGTAGGAGGTGAAGGGGCCGTAGGAGGTGTAGGACACTGGGGGACGGGGAGCGGTTTACCGTGTTAGCTCCAGGCGGGGTGGATGGGTGGGCGGGTCTTGGTCGAGGTCCCCTTTGAGTTACCTGGAGTGATCCGGTTCCTCTTGTCCTCGCGGAATCCTTGAAGGCAGTTCACGCCGCTCTGCAGGCGCGTGGACATCATGCCCAGCTTGACGGGGCAGTAGCCAGCCTCTGTCGGGCAAACTCATATTAGTACTTGTGTTGTATATTTCTTAGCTACCCTTTTGGAGTGTTAAGTTGCTGTGTGATGAGTTTAAACTTTTTTTCCCGAAGATGACACCTAATGACTTTCTGAGGTTTCCTACGGGTTGACAAGCTCGTCAAAGAGCTATGTGATCCTCACAGACTAGTCCGCGCCCCCAGTGTTCGAATCCGCATACTAACTCTTTGAGTATGCAGTGTGTCTACACTGGCAGTATACGAGAAGTTCCTGGATGCATACTGCATTGGCCAGAAATGTTGAGTATGTCTCATCAGCTTACTACTCACACTCACATGTTCCATAAACACTGGACACCTTTGGTGTTCATGTTTATTTTTTGTGTAGCTGAATAAGCATTGTGTTAGCATATCTTACACCTATTCAGTCTGTTCTCTATTCTTTTATTGGTACAACTTGCCTTCCAAGAGGACGTAATGTCGTTAAGTAGTTAAAATAAATTACCTGCAAAAAATGCCACTTATACTCCAGTGCAACTTATGTATGTTTTTTTCTACCTAATTATGCATTTTTGGCCTTGTGCGACTTATACTCCATTGCGACTTATGTATGTTTTTTTCCTACCTAATTATGCATTTTTGGCCTTGTGCGACTTATACTCCAATGTTACTTATGTATGTTTTTTTCTACCTAATTATGCATTTTTGGCCTTGTGCGACTTATACTCCAGTGCGACGTATGTAAGTTTTTTTTCTACCTAATTATGCATTTTTGGCCTTGTGCGACTTATACTCTGAAGCGACTTATGTATGTTTTTTTCCTACGTAATTATGCATTTTTGGCCTTGTGCGATTTATACTCCAAAGCGACTTATGTATGTTTTTTTCCTACCTAATTATGCATTTTTGGCCTTGTGCGACTTATACTCCAGTGTTACTTATGTATGTTTTTTTCTACCTAATTATGCATTTTTGGCCTTGTGCGACTTATACTCTGAAGTGACTTATGTATGTTTTTTTCCTACCTAATTATGCATTTTTGGCCTTGTGCGACTTATACTCCGGAGCAACATTAGGTATTTTTTTTCTACCTAATTATGCATTTTTGGCCTTGTGCGACTTATACTCCAAAGTGACTTATGTATGTTTTTTTCCTACCTAATTATGCATTTTTGGCCTTGCGCGATTTATACTCCAGTGCGACTTATGTATGTTTTTTTCCTACCTAATTATGCATTTTTGGCCTTGTGCGACGTATACTCCGAAGCCACTTATAGTCCAGAAAATACAGTATATATACCGTATTTTCCGGACTATAAGTCACACTTTTTTTCATAGGTTGGCTGTCCCTGCGACTTATACTCCATATAAGTTACCCGCAAAAAATGCGACTTATACTCCAGTGCGACTTATGTATGTTTTTTTCCTACCTAATTATGCATTTTAGGCGTTGTGCGACTTATACCCCGGAGTGACTTATAGTCCATAAAATACGGTAATTGGGGTGTATGTAATAATGAAGCTGTACAATAAAAACATATTGAACGGGTTTGCTGTTCACCGTACGTCCTTATAGTAGATATTTAAGAATGTGCTACAAGTGAAGTGGACTTGCGCTGCTATGCCTTTGTTGGCTTACCTCCCGCTGATGGATCTGCAGGGTTGAGGAAAGCCAAAGTGGTGGAGCCGTCGGACCTCTGCCGGGAGAACTCCACCTGGGAAAAACAAGAGGCGGATTATTGTTTTGTAGGCCGGGGGATAACGCGAGTGGGAGTGGCACCATCATGTCCGACTGAACCCTACTTCCTGGAAGATGGACGAAGCAACTGAAGGTTGTTAAAGATGGGTGCGCCTCGAGTGTGTGTGTGTGTGTGTGTTTGGTATGTGCTCACTTCGCACTGCAGCACTCGGTTGGAAAGTTTGCCCCCGGACTCCTCAATGACCTTGCGGATTTCCTCCAGCTCCCTCATGACCCCGTCGTCCTTGGAGTCCTTGTCGTGTCTATAGAGGCGGAAGGAAAGCGCGTGGTTGAAAAGGAGGCGCTACAGACGTTTCCTGTGCCGTCGTCCATTGTGCGGCTCATCTGCCGCCATCATCGGCCCTTTCAAGGACTTCAGGATGTGGAATGGCAAACGTCGTCTGTGGGCAGCAGGATTATTCTGCTCCTCTAATCCCTTCAATCTAACATTATTGAAAAACTATTATCATGAAATATTAAATAAAATTATTTTAAATTATTTATTAATTTATTTTAATTAATATTAATTTTATATTAATTAATATTAATTTATTTATGGGCTCATTTATTTATTTGATTAATTTATTTTAATTTATATTTAATTTATTTAATTGATTAATATTAAATAATTGGCGACTCCAAATTGTCCATAGGTATGAATGTGAGTGTGAATGGTTGTTTGTCTATATGTGCCCTGTGATTGGCTGGCCACCAGTCCAGGGTGTACCCCTCCTCTTGCCCGAAGACAGCTGGGATAGGCTCCAGCACCCCCGCGACCCTCGTGAGGAAAAGCGGCAGAAAATGAATGAATGAATGTATTATCATGAAATATTAAATAAAATTATTTAAAATTATTTATTAATTTATTTTAATTAATATTAATTTTATATTAATTTAATATTACTTAATATTAATTTATTTATGAGCTTATTTATTATATTATATTATTTTATTTTAATTTATATTTAATTTATTTAATCGATTAATCTTAAATAATTGGCGACTCCAAATTGTCCATAGGTATGAATGTGAGTGTGAATGGTTGTTTGTCTATATGTGCCCTGTGATTGGCTGGCCACCAGTCCAGGGTGTACCCCGCCTCTTGCCCGAAGACAGCTGGGATAGGCTCCAGCATCCCCCGCGACCCTTGTGAGGATAAGCGGTAGAAAATGAATGAATGAATGAATTATATAAAATATATTACATAAAATGACTTGACCTCAACTTTGAGTCGTCACAAAGACGCACGCAAAGACGTCATAAAACAAGACCGGACGCGCTCTAAGACATTCTTCCTTGACAGACAGTCTTCCTCCAAAAACAAGATCTTAGGTGGATTTCACAGTCATTTCTAAAGAAATGAACTCATGTGTTTTTAAACGGCAAAAGATTAAATATGAGCGGTGGAATGGGGATGGAGAAATGTTTTGATATTGACCTCGGCGTTCCGGGCGTCTGCGAGCGCTCGCTGCCGTCCGTGCTGGAGGAGTGGACCTCTCTTTTGACCCGCAGGCAGGCAGAGCCTTGTTCCTCACACTTGGCGTCCTTGTCAGACGGATCCAGGCCAGACATGAACTGGATACTTTGCTTCAAGCTCTGCAGCCTCTCCTGGAGGGACGGATGGAGAGAAAATAGGGGTAATGATAATGAATACACATTTTTATTAGAGTTCTGCTGCCCTCGTGTGGTGAATACCAGCAAACGCACAAGATGGGGAAAAATAGTGGGCTTATTATGCTCATATGTGGTGCTCTGTATTGCTCTGAAAGCTTTCTAGATCTTCCAGTTTCTGCTGTATTTCCTGCGGTCTGTTTGATTTACCGGCCCTCCTATAGGTACGCCCACTCCGCTGTGATTGGTCACACTCCCAAGCGCTCCCAAGGACTTCCAGATACGTAGCCAACCATTCACACTCACTTTCATACCCATGGACAATTTGGAGTCTACTACATTCAAAAATACATTGATTAATTTTTTTTAACTTTAATAATAATTTGGAGTGCATGAGAGAGTTCATTCATTTATTCACTTTCTACCGCTTATAAAAAAATATTGAAAATAGTAAAATGTAATATTTATTTAAAAAAAATAAAATATTTAAAAAATACAATAGAGTGAGAAGAAAAAAATATTGATACAAATAATTTGACCAAAAAATATTTCTGCAAAAAAAATTGAATTGTTTACAAAAAACTTTTTTTTTACACATGTTTTATAATTAAAATGCCAAAACTAAAAAACAAAATATGCATTAATTTTCTACCGCTTCTCCTCACGAGGGTCACAGGGGGTGCTGGAGCCTATCCCAGCTGTCTTGGGGCGAGAGGCGGGGTACACCCTGGACTGGTGGCCAGCCAATCACAGGGCACATATAGACAAACAACCATTCACACTCACATTCATACCTATGGACAATTTGGAGTCGCCAATTATTTAATATTAATCTATTAAATAAATTAAATATAAATTAAAATAAATTAATATAATAAATAAATAAGCCCATAAATAAATTAATATCAAGTAATATAAAATTAATATAAATTAATATAAAATTAATATTAATTAAAATAAATTAATAAATAATTTAAAATAATTTTATTTAATATTTCATGATAATACATTCATTCATTCATTTTCTGCCGCTTTTCCTCACGAGGGTCGCAGGGGTGCTGGAGCCTATCCCAGCTATCTTCGGGCAAGAGGCGGGGTACACCCTGGACTGGTGGCCAGCCAATCACAGGGCACATATAGACAAACAACCATTCACACTCACATTCATACCTATGGACAATTTGGAGTCGCTAATTAACCTAGCATGTTTTTGGAATGTGGGAGGAAACCCACGGGGAGAACACGCAAACTCCACACAGAGGGTGGAATTGAACTCGGGTCTCCTAGCTGTGAGGCCACGAGAATACAACATTGTAACAACATTTATAGGTGAGAAAAAGCATAATATTTGTGGATATGTTTTTTGTGTACTTCCATACCTGGCTCAGGATCTTCATCCCAGAGTGTAGCATCTTGCGCGCTGCCTTGTGGTAGATGGTCTCGGGTTTGTTGTACGTCATGGCGTTCTCGCACATCGTCCTGAAATCAGCCTGCGACAAACACATGTCCCACATGACTTACAGCACGCAAGCACAGTGACCCTCAAACGCCTCACCGAGAGTCTACCATTCAGTAATTTTATCAAAATATTCACATTGGCTTCTTTTTATGCTTGTATAACAATGAAAACATATGCAGAACATCTTTAGTTCTCGTCATTGGTTATTGTTCTGTTTAACCATGGTTAACTTCTTTTTACACTTGTAAGACCATCAAAATAGGAGTGGAACAGCTACAGCAGAATGAATGTTGTATTTTGGTTTGTCTTCTACTCTTTTTTATTTGCTTTATTCAACTCCATTCTTCTGTAAAGCGTCTTTGAGTATTTTGAAAAGCGCTATACAAATAAAATGTATTATTATTTTTGCAGTACACCTTTAAAAAATATATTTTTTATAGTTTATATTTGTAAACTTCTGTTTACACTTGTGTTCACTATTCTTTTATTGGTAGAACTTGCCTTTCAAGAGGACGTAATGTCTGTTTTGGTCAAGTAGTTCAAATAAATTACTTGCAAAAAATGCCACTTATACTCCAGTGCGACTTATGTATGTTTTTTCTACCTAATTATGCATTTTTGGCCCTGTGAGACTTATACTCCAGTATGACTTATGTATGTTTTTTTTCTACCTAATTATGCATTTTTGGCCTTGTGCGACTTATGTATGTTTTTTAATACCTAATTATGCATTTTTGGCCTTGTGCGAGTTATGTACGTTTTTTTCTACTTAATTATGCATTTTTGGCCTTGTGCGACTTATACCCCAGTGCGACTTATGTATGTTTTTTAATACCTAATTATGCATTTTTGGCCCTGTGCGACTTGTACTCCAGTGCGACTTGTGTATGTTTTTTTTCTACCTAATTATGCATTTTTGGCCTTGTGCCACTTATACTCCAGTGCGACTTATATATGTTTTTTTCTAACTAATTATGCATTTTTGGCCTTGTGCGACTTATACTCCAGTGCGACTTATGTATGTTTTTTCTACCTAATTATGCATTTTTGGCCCTGTGAGACTTATATACGTTTTTTTCTACCTAATTATGCATTTTTGGCCTTGTGCGACTTATACTCCAGTGCGACTTATGTATGTTTTTTAATACCTAATTATGCATTTTTGGCCCTGTGCGACTTGTACTCCAGTGCGACTTATGTATGTTTTTTTCTACCTAATTATGCATTTTTGGCCTTGTGCAACTTTGTATGATTTTTTTCTACCTAATTATGCATTTTTGGCCTTGTGCCACTTATACTCCAGTGCGACTTATGTATGTTTTTTTTCTACCTAATTATGCATTTTCGGCCCTTTGCAACTTGTACTCCAGTGCGACTTATGTATGTTTTTTAATACCTAATTATGCATTTTTGGCCTTGTGCGACTTATGTATGTTTTTTTCTACCTAATTATGCATTTTTGGCCCTGTGCGACTTATACTCCAGTGCGACTTATGTGTGTTTTTTTTCTACCTAATTATGCATTTTTGGCCCTGTGCGACTTATACTCCGGAGCGACTTATAGTCCACAAAATACGGTAATTGGGGTGTTTGTAATAATGAAGCTGTACAATAAAAACGTATTGAACGGGTTTGATGTGCACCGTACATCCTTATAGTACATATTTAAGAAAATATCTAAAAATAAAATAAATATATTTTTTATGGTTTACATTTGTTAGCTTCTGTTTACACTCGTGTGAAATACCAGAGGAACATCTCCAAAGCATTGCACCTTTCTTAATCTTCATTCAAGTTACTGTTTTGGATGTTTTTAACACAAGTTTTGCACACTAAAACACACCTTGAGCTCATCCAAAGACACGTAGCAGTCTTTCTTGACTTTGTCTTTCATGGTGCTGAAGTCCATGGGGTATTTAATAACAGAAGAGTAGCCTGGGGCAATCAGGTCCGTCACTGGAAATGTGAAAAACGCGCTGGGGTCTTTCCTGTCGATTAAACAAAACAAACCACCGTGCTATTAGATATGGTGCAGCGTCAACATGAGAAGTATATCAACAATGAATGCTGCTGCACCTTTGGAGCTGCCTGATGAGCTGATTGAGTGCTTCCTGCAATGGACTTTGCTCTTTCTCTGCTGTTTATTAGAGCGTAAAAAACAAAATAGTTGTTTTTGTGATGTTATGGCGCAAAATACATGTTATTTTTTTAAAAACTACCTTCCAGTTTATCCAGCTCTGACCGGATGGGGGTTCTGCAGCTTTCCCGATCGTCATCTCCATCTGCATCTTGACCTTTTCTCTTTTTAATCACCTGTCGTAGCAAAAGTGTCAATCAATACAGATGCTCTCGACACCAATAATGACATTCCTAGAGTCAGTACCCTTTTTTTCCCTTTGTCGCTGTCGGGTGTTCCGCAGTTCCTCTCCTTGTCCTTCTTCTTTTTCTTCTTCTTGTCTTTGGGCTTGTCGTAATCTGTCGATTGCTCGTCGTAAAAAGTGTCCAAGCTGGAGCTACCGGTGGTCACCTCGTTGCCGGATACTTTCAGCACCAGCTTGAGGGGTCGCTCTCCATATTCTGCAAGAAACCATCACATTAACAGCTGCATGGTTTATGCTAACAACTGTAAGCATAGTAAGCTCAATAACGGTTAAAAACATCCCCATGTACTGTAACTACTTTATACACACCAACTACCGCCTTAAAATTTTAAGTATCAGCTAATGAAGTCAAACATCCGGGCACATGATGACGTGTATGATGGCAGGAAGTATCACCATACCGATGTTGTGCTAAACAATAACATTTTTACGGTTATTACTTGTTTCTGTGTCCGTATTTAGGTATCCTTTTCATGTTAGTCAAGGGGAACTAACGACTAAGTCCATCCGAATCCTAACTAGCTAACAAATGTATCTACTTCGACTACGGCGTGACAGGTAATTACTAGCATGTAAATAATTACGACGCTATAACGGGACCATAACTGTAGATAAGTAGCTGGTTGCCTAGCGACGACAGCGTCAGTAGTTATGCTAACTGAACTTGCTATGCACCGAACACAGCTAACCCCACACAGACCCATGCTAACGCTAACGGCTAACAACGGGGAAATGACAGCTACAACAATCACAGATAGTTACAAAAAATGAAAACATAGACATGTATTGCTTTAATGTTTAATTGTTTTAATATAAATGTGCACTATTTGCACACATCATCGAATTGCGCATAATAGAATTACGTTCATGCAGGGGTGATTGTCCATGTTGTTAGCATTGCAGCTAAGTATCAGTAGAAAGAACGGCAGTGTCATTGTTTCTCACGGTCACCGAATATTTAAATACACAAGAAACCGGTGACTAATAAATAAGCATCTGATTACAAAGACGTAAATACCTTCAAAAGTGTGTTTTTCCGACTTGTGTTTCTTGTGCTTCTTTCCCATTGTTTAGATTTTACCCAGACAGCGCCAGCGGCCTTCTTCTTCTTCTGTCTGTCCGAATTGAAATCGCAGTGGAATGGAGCGCATCAGAAGAGCGTAGAGGCCTTTATCGCCAACTTGCGGTGAGGCGGTGCTACTGCACTTTGAGTTTATTTGCTCAATTTATCACCTGCAGGGGGTGCAATGACTCTAAAAATATAGAACTAGCTCCGCTATTGTCAGCAATAATATATAATAGAAATTGAAAGGTGTGCAAAAGAGCAGTTAAAAGCTTTATAGCAATAATAATAAAAAAAATCACTTAATTGCAAAACATATACTAAAATCTGGACAAAGACGTAAAGATATGTCTTAGATAAAATAACAACAAAAAAAGCAAGTCAAGTGGATTTGCATACTTTTAAGAAGAGAGCGGGTATTCCTGCATCCTTCTTAATGTTAGCATCTGCTAAATCAGCACATGATGAATGACACATGCTTCTTGTATTCAAGCAGTGGAAGACAGTCAACATTCTTTGAAGCGCATTCCAGCTTTTATGAAGACCAAAGGGCCGACGGCTTTGGAGGGGAAGGGCGCGCTGACTGCAAGGATCCCGGGGCCTTCAGATGAAGAGGTGAACCCTGATGTTGTGTTGACGTCTGTGTCTCCTATCCAAGCCCTTGGTCCGTAAGAAACCTCCATTTATAGTCTGTGTTGAAGTGGCTGGAGTCGACCTTTCACCCGGCTGCATCATTGCTAGCTTTAGCGCCAAGGACAACACAGCAAAAAGCTTTAGCGCCAAGGACAACACAGCAAAAGCTCTGAAGTCAAATCCCACCTGTCAAGTTGGTTGACTTTTTATTTTGTTTATTTGCGGTTTACTGGCACGCACAAAAATAGATAGCTTTCCAACAGTAAATAGTGCAAATAGTTTGGTCAGATAATGATAGTTATTTGAATAATCATACAAATTGAATTATTCTATTTATTTTTAAAGTGTTTCTATTTTAAAAAAATATATATAATAAAACATATAAATATTAATATATTATAATAAAATAAATAATAACTAAAATATTCTATTTTGGCTTTCAGTGTTCATGTAATTGGAATTTTTTCTACAACAACAGTATTAAAAAACATTGAGATGTCCTGAAGTCGTAAATTGTCAAGAATAAAGTCATAAATTTAAATTGAAAAAAATCTTAAATTTATGAGAAAAATTTGGTTAATTTTAGTTGTACATTTTACCTTTTAATATTAAATTTATGACAATATATACAAAAAATATAGATTTCAAGAATGAAGAAAAAAGTAAATTTATTGGAAACAAATTTTAACTGACAAGAAAAGTATAGTAAATTTACAAGAAAAATTGTTGAAAATTGTTGCAATACATCACTTGTCAATTTGACTGAAATGTTGTAACTTTACGAAAAAAATTTGGTTGGAATAAGTTCAGATATTTTTACGTTTTTACATTTTTATGTTGCATTACGAGATGATTTTTAAAAACATTTTCTGCAACAAAAGTTGTATAAATAATAAAAAAATAAAAAAAATTTATCTGTAAATTTTAAATTAAATTAAATTAAAAAATAAACAAGTTACATTTTTTTTTAATTTACAACAGAGTATTTTTAAAAATCTGAGCTGTTCAAAATAAAGAAAAAAGTTGTAAATTTACTGGGGAAAAAATTACATTTACAAGAAAAAACTAGTGAATTTATGAGAAAAAAGTTGTACATTTATTCGAATAAAGTTGTAAATTTCCAAGAATAAAGTTATACATGTATGATAAAAAAAAAGACGTACGAGAATATAGCCATAAATTCACCAGAAAAAAGTCTTAAATTCAAAGTCTTAAAATGACGAGAATAAAGTCGTACATTTACGACAATAAAGTCATCAATTTACAAAAAGTTGAAAACTTGTAAATTTACGAAAAACAACCAAACATACATTTAGGGGAATGAAGCTGTAAATTAACGAGAATAAAGTCGTACATTTACGAGGAAAAAAAGCGGTAATATTAGAAGAATGAAGTAGTACTATTGCGTGTCATACGTACGTGCCAGAGGGAAACTAGCGCATAGGTTAAAAGTTAGCTCAGCTAACTTTTTTAGCTTTTATTTATAACGTGGCAGCAAAACACTGCAGTTGAGCACCAACACGGCTAGCCCTTCTCAGATCCGCCGTTTTTAACCCCCATGCCCAAGGGCGAAGGTCACTTAAGTCCCCTTTTTCATAGCTGTCTCAGGCAATGCCTGTGACCAAAAGTTCTGATTTTTTCTCGTAATTGTACGACTTGATTCTCGTAATATTACAAGCTTTTTCTCATACATTTACGACTTTTTTTTGTAAATCTAGCGCTGTTTAATCTCAACATCTCAGATTATTACGTTTTTTGAGTGTTGCCCTAATTATTAGGGCTCGAGCACTGACCAGTGCGAAAGCCCTATTGTAATCGTAATGTTTATTATTATTAGGGCTCGAGGACTGACCAAATTTGGCGAGCGCATCAGGTCTGGCGAAAAATTTGATATTTTATGGGTTTCAAATATAATGTTCCAAAATTGGCTCTCTAGCGCCACCTTGAAATTTAAAAAAAATTGGCCCCCGCCACCAGTTTCACCGATCGTCACGAAACTTGGTGGAGACGTCTATCGTGACAGGACGGACCAAAAAGTCTCAAGAACCCATATTGCAAAACGAACAGGAAGTCGGCCATTTTGGATGGCGGCGGCCTTTTTCGTGCCAGAAGTAGGGGTCGTATCTCGACGAACTCCTCCTAGGGGGTTTGACCGAATGAGTCCGTTGTTGCATCAACGGACACTAGACGGATGGCCGACGTTAAATTGCGAAGGATTTTGGGATATTCCGTACGATGTGGGCGTGGCACGCCACCAAAATTTGACCTTTTTCATCTGCCCTGGCCTTGCACGCTGAGCGTAACTGTAGACGTGAATAACTTGGCTCCACATGGTCAGATCTTCATCATACTTGGTACATGTGATCGTGGCCCCGCCCCGAAGGTCCCCGTAGGTCACTTCCTGATTTTGTCGCAGCGCCACCTATTGGCGACAGGCTAAAGGCGTGTGATGTACATGAGGCCTTTTCTGCCAGGAGATTCATCAGATGAACATCAAGGTCACAAGGTCACTGCCTGACAGCCTGGTGAAGCCTGTTGATGGACCATGATGCAAAAAAGGAAAAGCGCACGTGGTGGGCGTGGCCTGGCGGCGAATGCTCAGGCCTCGCCATTTACAAAGAAAGGGTCATCATTCGCCCGCAGAAGGTCGCATGTGCTTGAAAACTGATACGGGGGGTCAGATTCCAGGCCTGAGCGCCCTGGTGGGGCCCCCATTTGAAACCAAGCCAAATTGACTCACTAGCGCCACCTAGAAGTTTTAAAATAATTATCCCTCGCCTCCCGTTAGACGTATGGCCATGATTTTCGGAGGACACATCACTCGTGACAGGACGCACAAAAAAGTCTCAAGAACCCATGTTCTAAAACCAACAGGAAGTTGGCCATTTTAGGTGGCGGCGGCCATTTGGGGGCGGATGTAGGGGTCGTATCTCGATGAACTCCTCCTAGGGGGTTTGACCGAATGAGTCCGTTGTAGCATCAACGGACACTAGACGGATGGCCCACGTTAAATTGCGAAGGATTTTGGGCTGCTCCATAGGATGTGGGCGTGGCACGCCACCAAACTTTGACCTTTGGATATCTGGCCCTGCCTGGTGTCTGGCCTTGCCTTGAAGCAATGTACATCAAAGTCAATACACAGTTTGACTGACAGACTGATGATGTCAGTCGATGGACTATGATGTGTGTAAAGCACATGTGGTGGGCGTGGCCACGGCCGTGGCGAATGGTCAGCTTTCGCCATTGACCATCGAAGGGTGGAAATGTATATCAGCCGTAACTTCCTTCCGCACGGTCGGATCGGCACCTAATTTTTTCTGGTGGTTCGGGGTACCCTCCGGTCCATTACCGTGTGGGCGCATAGACTGTATAGCGCCACCAACAGGCGGAAACGTATATCTGCCACAAGTACCTACCGCATGGTCCGATCGTCGCGGATTTTTTTACGGCGATTCGGGGCGTCGGACAGGACGTGACTGCGCACCCGCCTCGCCGCCGGTGTCGCCCCCTCCTGGCGGAAATTTGTAAATGCCGGTACTCCCTTACCGCTTATCCGATCGCCGCGGTTTTTCGTACCCCCGACCCGCGCGTACCCGCTCGAGCCCGCTCATCACTGCTTGCAGTTTTAATTATTATTATTATTAATCCGAAAATAGAAGCATAAGTAAGTTCTTTCCCCCGTACAGTTGGAATCAACTGCTCTGTATTACATGTAGAGGAAGAAGGCACTTGTTTGTAGTTTGACACATATAGCGTATATCGTAATTGACTCATTAGCGAAGCCTGTATTCCTTTGACACGTTAGCCACGAGTGCGCTGCTAGAAGTAGTTTTCTTTTGACGGCTCAGAGACAACACATGAAATGTTGGGAGTGATTACAAGCGTCGGCTCAGACGTGTTTTGAAGAGTCCCTCAGACTTGGACATGAAAGGCGAGAAGAAGCCAATCATCAGCCTGCGTGCCGCCATCTTTGTGCCGCCATCACTCATCCCACTCAAAGGAATGACATGTGTGCGTGTGTATGTGTGTGTGTGTGTGGGAGGGGGAAGGGGGGGTGTTTGTGTGGCCGCGGAGTCTATTTTAGTATGACACCCAAAAACCCGTCACTCTCTGCTTTGTGCATGGAATTTATTTCATACGCAGCCTGACTGTGATGTGATGTGGCAGCACTCTGGTGCTCCACTGTGACCTGACAGGTGTAAGGATCAATGTGTGGACTGATTTTAGGATGCGAAAAATGCATTTTCTAGATGGATGCCACTCCCCAAAATGGGTTCTGCTTATCTATATGGACAGAAATGCTTAATAACAAATACTGTAATGCTGACCTGCTGTAATTTAAAGGTACAGTACACAGGATGGGCTACACGGACAACAACAACAACAACAACAAAAACTAATGAAATTGTGACATTGATGTAACAAAATGTTGAAAAAAGTCATATTACAAAAAGATGTTTAAAAAAAGTCATATTAAAAAGTCATACAATGATGCTAAAAATAATCTAATTGCGTTCTGCTAATGTATACGGACAGAAATGCTCAATAACAGATACCATAATGCTGACCTGCTGTCATTTAAAGGTACAGTACACAGGATGGGATACACTGACAACAACAACAACAAAAACTAATGAAATTGTGACATTGATAGAACAAAATGTTGAAAAAAGTCATATTACAAAAAGATGTTTAAAAAAAGTCATATTAAAAAGTCATACAATGATGCTAAAAATAATCTAATTGCGTTCTGCTAATGTATACGGACAGAAATGCTCAATAACAGATACCATAATGCTGACCTGCTGTCATTTAAAGGTACAGTACACAGGATGGGATACACTGACAACAACAACAAAAACTAATGAAATTGTGACATTGATGGAACAAAATGTTGAAAAAAGTCATATTACAAAAATATGTTAAAAAAAGTCATATTAAAAAGTCATACTATGATGCTAAAATAATCTAATTGTGTTCTGCTAATGTATATGGACAGAAATGCTTAATAACAAATACTGTAATGCTGACCTGCTGTCATTTAAAGGTACAGTACACAGGATGGGATACACGGACAACAACAACAACAAAAACTAATGAAATTGTGACATTGATGGAACAAAATGTTGAAAAAAGTCATATTACAAAAAGATGCTAAAAAAGGTCATATTAAAAAGTCATACTATGATGCCAAAAATAATCTAATTGGGTTCTGCTAATGTATACGGACAGAAATGCTCAATAACAGATACCATAATGCTGACCTGCTGTCATTTAAAGGTACAGTACACAGGATGGGATACACTGACAACAACAACAACAAAAACTAATGAAATTGTGACATTGATGGAACAAAATGTTGAAAAAAGTCATATTACAAAAATATGTTTAAAAAAGTCATATTAAAAAGTCATACTATGATGCTAAAATAATCTAATTGTGTTCTGCTAATGTATATGGACAGAAATGCTTAATAACAAATACTGTAATGCTGACCTGCTGTCATTTAAAGGTACAGTACACAGGATGGGATACACGGACAACAACAACAACAACAAAAACTAATGAAATTGTGACATTGATGTAACAAAATGTTGAAAAAAGTCATATTACAAAAAGATGTTTAAAAAAAAGTCATATTAAAAAGTCATACTATGATGCCAAAAATAATCTAATTGGGTTCTGCTAATGTGTACGGACAGAAATGCTTAATAACAAATACTGTAATGCTGACCTGCTGTCATTTAAAGGTACAGTACACAGGATGGGATACACTGACAACAACAACAACAAAAACTAATGAAATTGTGACATTGATAGAACAAAATGTTGAAAAAAGTCATATTACAAAAAGATGTTTAAAAAAGTCATATTAAAAAGTCATACTATGATGCCAAAAATAATCTAATTGGGTTCTGCTAATGTATACGGACAGAGATGCTCAATAACAAATACTGTAATGCTGACCTGCTGTCATTTAAAGGTACAGTACACAGGATGGGATACACTGACAACAACAACAACAAAAACTAATGAAATTGTGACATTGATGGAACAAAATGTTGAAAAAAGTCATATTACAAAAATATGTTAAAAAAAGTCATATTAAAAAGTCATACTATGATGCTAAAATAATCTAATTGTGTTCTGCTAATGTATATGGACAGAAATGCTTAATAACAAATACTGTAATGCTGACCTGCTGTCATTTAAAGGTACAGTACACAGGATGGGATACACGGACAACAACAACAACAACAAAAACTAATGAAATTGTGACATTGATGGAGCAAAATGTTGAAAAAAGTCATATTACAAAAAGATGTTTAAAAAAAAGTCATATTAAAAAGTCATACTATGATGCCAAAAATAATCTAATTGGGTTCTGCTAATGTGTACAGACAGAAATGCTTAATAACAGATACCATAATGCTGACCTGCTGTAATTTAAAGGTACAGTACACAGGATGGGATACACTGACAACAACAAGTACAGAATAATGCTTCACAAATTGATGAAATTGTGACATTGATGGAACAAAATGTTGAAAAAAAGTCATATTACAAAAAGATGTTAAAAAAGTCATATTAAAAAGTCATACTATGATGCCAAAAATAATCCAATTGGGT
Source organism: Doryrhamphus excisus (assembly GCF_030265055.1). Lineage (NCBI taxonomy): Eukaryota > Metazoa > Chordata > Actinopteri > Syngnathiformes > Syngnathidae > Doryrhamphus > Doryrhamphus excisus. Next base: position 21,185,886 of record NC_080477.1, on the reverse strand, counting down.
TCTGCTAATGTATACGGACAGAAATGCTTAATAACAAATACTGTAATGCTGACCTGCTGTCATTTAAAGGTACAGTACACAGGATGGGATACACTGACAACAACAACAAAAACTAATGAAATTGTGACATTGATGGAGCAAAATGTTGAAAAAAGTCATATTTCAAAAAGATGTTTAAAAAAGTCATATTAAAAAGTCATACTATGATGCCAAAAATAATCCAATTGGGTTCTGCTAATGTATACGGACAGAAATGCTCAATAACAGATACCATAATGCTGACCTGCTGTCATTTAAAGGTACAGTACACAGGATGGGATACACTGACAACAACAACAACAATAACTAATGAAATTGTGACATTGATGGAACAAAATGTTGAAAAAAGTCATATTACAAAAAGATGTAAAAAAAAAGTCATATTAAAAAGTCATACTATGATGCTAAAAATAATCTAATTGGGTTCTGCTAATGTGTACGGACAGAAATGCTCAATAACAGATGCTGTAATGCTGACCTGCTGTCATTTAAAGGTACAGTACACAGGATGGGATACGCTGACAACAACAACAACAAAAACTAATGAAATCGTGACATTGATGGAACAAAATGTTGAAAAAAGTCATATTACAAAAAGATGTAAAAAAAATCATATTAAAAAGTCATACTATGATGCTAAAAATAATCTAATTGGGTTCCGCTAATGTGCACGGAAACAAATACGTAATGCTGACCTGCTATCATTTAAAGGTACAGTACACAGGAGGAGATACACTGACAATAACGTCCTAATATTACAATAACAAAGTCATATGTTATTTAAAAAATGTTGAAAAAAGTAATATTACAAAAAGATGTAAAAAAAAAGTCATATTAAAAAGTCATACTATGATGCCAAAACTAATCTAATCGCGTTAAAACAACTATTCCACTTACACGCCACACCAAAAGATGGCGGTACTGAGCCTAAAATCCGCCAACCACTAAGGAAGTAGGACTAAATGGAAGAAAAATACGACTCGTGTAACTTCCGCCTTTTTTTTGTGAACACAACCCGGAAGTGGTGAGTCTTGATCTCGTTGTACGAAATATATTATTCATTATTCTAAAAGCGAAAGTAACTCACACTCACAAAAATGACCAAATTGGTGAAACGAAATGTTTTTAGTCAGCTAATTTAGCTAATACATTCCTTCCTGTTTAGCTCTGTAAATGTAACCTACATGAAAGTTACCGAATGTAGGACTCCTTTGACAGCACTAAGCAGAGCACTCATTAGGGGGTTTACGGTTCGGTTGTCATGGTTACTTAGTAACAGGAAGTGAAATCAAACAACCCCCTCCAAACAGGCGGAGTTATTGAAGTTTGCGTCTGTGGTCCAATTACTGTAATGTATATTTCACTTTAATGTTTTCGGTATATGTACGACGTTTTAAGGTTCTTAATGTTTTATTCTGTTTTCTGCCAGCCCAATAATCACTGAGGATTCTTTAAAAGGAGGTCATGTGACACTCTACAGGGGAGGCTTGTGTGTGACGGTACAAGAAAGGTGTGTGTGTGTGTGTGTGTGGGGGGGGGGGGGTGTATGGAGGCGGGATGGTGACCACTGATTTCTGTCAATCTCAGCCTTTATTCTCCTCACAAGCATCTGAAGACAGATGGGGGGTCTTGGGGGTGGGAACAGCACCCCAGGGAGGGGGGGGGTGGGGGATGGTGGTGCGTTCAAAGCGAGCGTGCTCAGTGACGATCCTGCGTCAGATCCTTTTGCCGTTTGAAAAGTTCATATGAGCGCAGAAGAAAGCCGCCGGGAGAGCGTCTTTGCAAACTCAATGAGAGTTTATCACGTGAAACAGAAAGGCTGAGGCGCCGCTTGAGGTGCGAACGTGCTGTGGAGGAACACGCACAAGCATGCGCACGCACGCACACACACACACAGGCGTGCACACACCTTCTCACACACCTTCCCTCAAAGCAATCTGGGTCTTTTATAAATAAGCTATCTCAGTTGATGCTGTCATCTCTCTTTGCTTGTGGCCCCTAAACTTGCCAAAAAAAACAAAAAAAACCCCATGAAATAATCCTAAAACTGGAAATTAATGGACGTACGAGAAGAAGTTGAAATTTTTATGTAATAAAGTCATAACTTCACGGGAGAAAAGTTCAAATTTTACAAGAATAATGTTGCTAAGTTACAAGAAAATCGTTTGAAATCGACTGAAATGCCGTAAAAAAATTATTTTACATAAGAAGAATGCCAAATAAGCTCACACGCAAACGAAAAAGTTTAAATTATTATTATTTATTCAAAATTATTTGTGCAATTTACTGTTTATGTTGTACATTGTTGTTTATATTTAATGTAATCTATTTATTCACCACATTATTATTATTATTTATAATAATATTTATTATTATTATTTATAATAATATTTATTATTATTATTATTATTATTATTATTATTATTATTATTATTATTATTATACGGAGCCAGGCAACAACAGATCTATCTATCCATCTATCCATCCATCAATCCAAGGTTGGAATAAGTTCATATTTTACGTTATGTTGCATTATCATGTTTACAAGATGATTTTTAAAAACATTTTCTGAAACAAAAGTTGTATAAATACAAAAAAAATACAAATTTCATGGAAATTATATTTCAATTTTACAATAAACTGAGTAAATCTACAAGGCCAAAGTCGTAAATCTATGACCCTACAGTAAAAGAAAAATTTATAACTCTAGTTGGAACAAAAATAAATCTTGATTTTGTGAGAAAAAGTTGAAAAAGTTGTAATTCATCATTAATAACGTTAGCATTGTAATGCTTGGATTTTGTTGAATGTCACAATTTACTTGCAATTCTACTCGAATAATGTTGCATTCGTATATGAAAGTTTTCTGTGAAAGAAATGTTAATTTTTCAAAATTTTTTCAAAAAAGTCAGAATTTTACAAGCATAATGTAATGCAAAAAAAGTAGAATTTAGCATATTTCAAGAAAAACTCAAAATTCTGAAAAACTTGCATTTTGGGGCTAAAACTCATCGTTGTTTTCAAGAAAATGTGAAAATTTTTGGTTGGATTTTGTTGAATGAAAAATTAGTTTGAGTTGGATTTTTTACTTGAATAAAAATCAATTTTACCCCGAAAAAATGTTAACTACATTAGTCTTAAAGCCTTAATTTTACACAAATAATGTTGCAGTAAATTGGATTGGTAGAAAAGTTTTGAAGACAAAGTCGTACATTTATGAGGAAAAAATGAAAAGACAGGAAAAATGAAAAGAGTTGTAATGTACGAGAATGAAGTTGTAAATGTGGCAGAAAAAAGTTGTTTTTTGTAAATATACGAAAAAATTTTCTCGTACATTTACAACTTTTTTTTGTCTTTTTTTTCCCGATTTTTAAGTGTTTTACTCAGTCGTTATATTGTGACATTCTTCTTTTTACATGTTGACATTTTCAGCAAAAAAAAATCTTACACTGACACACAAAACTGAAGTAAAAAAATGAGCATAAAAAAAGTTGAAAAATTTTGAGAAAAAGTTGTAAATGTACGAGAAAAACATTGTAATATTACATTTGCCCAAGGCTACAGAACATATAAGTCTCAGACAATGCCTGTTACGACGAGTATTAAAATAATCGTACATTTCAAGAATAAAGTCGGAAATGTCCAACTTTATTTTTGTAAATGTATGAGTTTTTTACTTACGTTATTCTCATAACATTCCTTTTTTTTTCGACTAAATTTACAACTTTTTCTCAGAAATGTATCATGTTTTTTTTGTAAATTTGACTTGTTTTTTCATAAATCAACGACTTTATTCTTGAAAAAAAAAATTCTCTGATTTTTTTTGTAGTTTGACGCTAATTCTCTGTCTTGTAAAAAAAATTATAAAAAAGTAATCTATTGCAAAAATAATTTTACAATATCACAAGAAAAAGTCACCAGATTGTGTAAAAAAAATTGTAACCGCACATAAAAATAATGTCGCTAAATGACAGGACAATCAGGTGCAAACAGGAAGTGTTTTTCTGCGTCCGTTGATAGAACTTTTCTAAATGTAGCTGAACTTTGACCTCGTCTGATAAATTGCTTGGTCTCCTCTGAGCAGGACCGTCCTCCCCAATAGCCGGCTTGAAAAAAAAACGGCATGACGGTCAAAGTCGGAGGAAACATCACCACAACGGGATGAGGATAATTGTCTGGTTTGGGGCGAGCGAGGCCGCCATTTAAGCGTAATTACCAGCAACCATTACTGTCCTGCGCCAACATCATAAAGGTGTGACTTGCTGGCGCTCGACATGTCGCCAGGAAGACAAAAGCCAGCGGCGGCGGCATCGTGAGCGCCTCGCTCGGCCCCCGTCACGCTACTTTGCCGTCAGCCTGACAGATGGCGTAGGCCCCGTGTGAGGCCTTGGCAAAGAGCACGGCGGCGGCGTCTTCAAAGGAACTGTGTAATGCGCCGCTGTGAGAAAGTGACGCTAATGAAAGGCAGGCAACAGAGAAATAGAGAAAAACATCAGGTAGGCTTGCTTGTTTGTCGTCTTTGAAAGAGCGGACTGGTAAATGTCTCTGTCCTGCTGCAACACACAAACTCGTGTTCAAAGCTCTCCTCCCCCACTGGCGCTGACTCATTTCTTGCTAAATGATCAGTTTGCCGCAGCGCTGGCACCGACGATGACGCTATCTTGCTTTTTCTTCACATTCTTCACAACTTCCTTTGTGTCCTCAGGCCCGTGGTGGCATGTCTTGAAGGGTGGATTCATACTATGTTCTTCACGGGACGCAGGTAGCATTTTTTACCCTGGTGTGGGGCCCATTTGGGGCCATGAGAAAATGTTGTGCTGGAGAAAAATGGGGATGATGGAGCCTATCCCAGCTGTCTTCGGGCGAAAGGCGGGGTACACCCTGGACTGGTCGCCAGCCAATCACAGGGCACATTCATTCATTCATTTTCTACCGCTTATCCTCACAAGGGTCGTGGGGGTGCTGGAGCCTATCCCAGCTGTCTTCAGGCGAAAGGCGATGTACACCCTGGACTGGTGGCCAGCCAATCACAGGGCACATTCATTCATTCATTCATTCATTTTCTACCGCTTATCTTCACAAGGGTCGCAGGGGGTGCTGGAGCCTATCCCAGCTGTCTTCGGGCGAAAGGCGGGGCACACCCTGTACTGGTCGCCAGCCAATCACAGGGCACATTCATTCATTCATTCATTCATTTTCTACCGCTTATCCTCACAAGCGTCGCGGGGGATGCTGGAGCCTATCCCAGCTGTCTTTGGGCAAAAGGGGGGGCACACACTGGACTGGTCGCCAGCCAATCACAGGGCACATTCTTTCATTCATTTGTTCATTCATTCTTTTTCTACCGCTTATCCTCACAAGGGTCGCAGGGGGTGCTGGAGCCTATCCCAGCTGTCTTCGGGCGAAAGGCGGGGCACACCCTGTACTGGTCGCCAGCCAATCACAGGGCAAATTCATTCATTCATTCATTAATTTTCTGCCGCTTATCTTCACAAGGGTCGTGGGGGTGCTGGAGCCTACCCCAGTTGTCTTCGGTTGAAAGGGGGGCACACCCTGGACTGGTCGCCAGCCAATCACAGGGCACATTCATTCATTCATTTTCTACCACTTATCCTCAAGGGTCGCGGGGGTGCTGGAGCCTATCCCAGCTGTCTTTGGGCAAAAGGCGAGGCACACACTGGACTGGTCGCCAGCCAATCACAGGGCACATTCTTTCATTCATTTGTTCATTCATTCATTTTCTACCGCTTATCCTCACAAGGGTCGCAGGGGGTGCTGGAGCCTATCCCAGCTGTCTTCAGGCGAGAGGCGGGGTACACCCTGGACTGGTCGCCAGCCAATCACAGGGCAAATTCATTCATTCATTCATTAATTTTCTGCCGCTTATCTTCACAAGGGTCGTGGGGGTGCTGGAGCCTACCCCAGCTGTCTTCAAACAAAAGGCGGGGCACACACTGGACTGGTGGCCAGCCAATCACAGGGCACATTCATTCATTTTCTATTGCTTATCTTCACAAGGGTCGTGGGGGTGCTGGAGCCTATCCCAGCTGTCTTCGGGCGAAAGACGGGGCACACCCTGGACTGGTGGCCAGCCAGTCACAGAGCAAATTCATTCATTCATTCATTAATTTTCTGCCGCTTATCTTCACAAGGGTCGTGGGGGTGCTGGAGCCTACCCCAGCTGTCTTCAAACAAAAGGCGGGGCACACACTGGACTGGTGGCCAGCCAATCACAGGGCACATTTATTCATTCATTCATTTTCTACGCTTATCCTCATGAGGGGTGCTGGAGCCTATCCCAGCTGTCTTCGGGCAAGAGGCGGGGTACACCCTGGACTGGTGGCCAACCAATCACAGGGCACATATAGACAAACAACCATTCACACTCACATTCATACCTATGGACAATTTGGAGTCGCTAATTAACCTAGCATGTTTTTGGTAATGGTAATGGTTTCATTTAATTTGAACATCCTGACTCCGAATGTCGGAAATTTGTCTACCATAATTCCAGTCAAGCCAGTGAAAAGTTTGGAGACACTTTCCCATTGAACAGAATGCCAAACTGTCCCTAAACATTTGAGTGGTTTTATATAGAGTATTATTATGGGAACCTGCTTGTTGTGTTGACTAACCTTTCTAGTGTCAAGATAACACAAACAATCGTAGGATAGTTGGTGGAATATTCCGGTATGTATTTCCATTCTGTGCTGCTTTCGTCTTGGATCTCATTCCATTGGGCACCCAATATCTCGGAGCAGAAAAAGTAAGATTGTTCCACATGACTGATGATGGCAAATGTTGAGTGACAGCTCGGTGGTCCCTGGTAGGGTGTGCACCCCTTTAGTGTTGGACGGGCTCAGTGGAGCGTAGTGGATCTGTCATATAGACCGCGGACCCGCACCCAGTTCCAGTGGTGCCAAGGGATTTGTTAGCTGCTCCCATAATAAGCAGACTTCTCTTCATTTCAACACCTTTGCCCCCCCACACCCCCCGCACCCCCCGCACTTGACAAGCTACTGGACTGTGTAGGCCTGTCAACGCCGCTGGTGGTTCTTATTTTGAGACAATATACAATATATGATAGGTCACAGTATCAAACTACATCACTGGCACTCTGGATCGCCTTTGACCTAGCATGGCCGGCTTTCAGTTTCACTTTCAATTTTCCGTCTCATGATATTTCATATTGCAATATATCGCAGGTTTCTTTTCTCTGCTTTAAACTGTAAATAATGTTTGTTTTGGTGATAAAGTGCTACAGCTAGGATTCAAGTCAATGCACTCAACATTTTCCAGCAGGAAGATGCATGACGTAATGTCATTTATGGGCTTCGGAGGACGCTACTGTTGTTGTTTTCCTCTCTAAAACGGCTATGAGGCCATTTGGGTGAAGACCCCATCGGACCCCCTAGCTGGTGTGGGAATGTTCGCACGGCAAGGACATTGTGATTGCGATTGACTGAGCTGCTCCGCCCTCACATTGTAAGCTTCCTTGTATATTTCCTAGGTACCTTTTGAGTGTTAAGTTACTGTGTGATGAGTGTATTGTTTTTTGTATGACGATAAACTCATATTGGTACATGCTTGTATATTTCCTAGGTACCTTTTGAGTGTTAAGTTACTGTGTGATGAGTTTATTTGTCTTTGTAATATGATAAACCCATATTGGTACATGCTTGTATAGTTCCTAGGTATCTTTTGAGTGTTAAGTTACTGTGTGATGAGTTTATTGTTCTTTGTATGATGATAAACTCATATTGGTACATGCTTGTATATTTCCTGGGTATCTTTTGAGTGTTAAGTTACTGTGTGATGAGTTTAGTGTTCTTTGTACAATGATAAACTCATATTGGTACATGCTCGTATATTTCATGGGTATCTTTTGAGTGTTAAGTTACTGTGTGATGAGTTTAGTGTTCTTTGTAAGATGATAAAAATCATATTGGTACATGCTTGTATATTTCATGGGTATCTTTTGAGTGTTAAGTTACTGTGTGATGAGTTTATTGTTCTTTGTATGATGATAAACTCATATTGGTACATGCTTGTATATTTCATGGGTACCTTTTGAGTGTTAAGTTACTGTGTGATGAGTTTAGTGTTCTTTGTAAGATGATAACCCCATATTGGTCCACGCTTGTATATTTCCTGGGTATCTTTTGAGTGTTAAGTTACTGTGTGATGAGTTTATTGTTCTTTATATGATGATAAACTCATATTGGTACGTGCTTGTATATTTCCTGGCTATCTTTTGAGTGTTAAGTTACTGTGTGATGAGTTTAGTGTTCTTTGTAAGATGACAAAACTATACGTTATTATGACAATATTCTGCTTTGTTGTGGGTTCTGTGCGCATGAATGCCGTCTCTGCTGCTCATGACATTTTCCAGCGTGGCCCACATATGCAAAGTCTTGCTCATTGGCGTGTCTGCTAAGGAAACAAAGGTGGTGGAATTTGCGCACCATCAAAGATTCTTTTTGACGGAGCAGCCGGCGTGACCTTGTTTCCTCGGGAGCAGGAGATGCAGCAGCGCAACGGGCTAGAGGCAGCGTATCAGAAGGAAGAAGAAGAAGAAGAAGAAGAAGAGGAGGGATGGGATGAGCGGGGGCAGAGAGTGGAAGAGGTGGGGTAACTTCAAACCCTCACATGAAACGGAATAAATAATTGCTTCTGCTGTTTTTGTTGTTGATTGGGATCGGGCCGAGCAGTGAGTGGCGAACAGGAAGCTTTGATTCCGGGCAGCCTTCCTGAAGAGGACTCCTCCTGTCAACGGCTCAGCACCGAGACGCCGGGCAACGCTGATTAAAGTCCTGTTTGCTTTAACCTTCTCTCGCCGGACCCCAGAGGGGGTCCCGCTCCCCCCCCCCCTACTTGTTCCCAGGATCCTTTCTATTTGCTGCTTCATCTACATTTGGGTCCCACGCCATGCAATATTTTGAATGGTTGTTTGTCTATATGTGCCGTGTGATTGGCTGGAGACCAGTCCAGGGTGTACCCCGCCTCTCTCCCTAAGACAGGTTGGATACCACTCTCCAAAAACTGCTGATGAAATATCATATATTAATATTTGAATTCTTGAGTCAACCTATTAACCATTTAAAGCCACGTATGTTTACATTGTGGTTGAGTGGTTAGCGCACAGGCCACACAGCTGGGAGACCCGAGTTCAATTCCAGCCTCGGCCATCTCTGTGTGGAGTTTGCATGTTCTCCTCGTTCATGCGTGGGTTTTCTCCCGGTACTCCGGTTTCCTCCCACATTCCAAAAAAACATGCTAGGTTAATTAGCGACTCCAAATTGTCCATAGGTATGAATGTGAGTGTGAATGGTTGTTTGTCTATATGTGCCCTGTGATTGGCTGGCCACCAGTCCAGGGTGTACTCCGCCTCTCGCTCGAAGACAGCTGGGATAGGCTCCAGCACCCCCCGCGACCCTCGTGAGGATAACGGGTAGAAAATGAATGAATATTTTGGTTTTTAGTTTTGGCATTTTAGTTTAAAAAAATGTGTAAAAAAAGTTTTTTGTAAACAATTACATTGTTTTTTGCAGAAATATTTTTCCGGTCAAATTATTAGTAGCAATATTTCAGATTTTTTTCTTCACACTCTATTTATTTTATTTTTTCAATAATTTTATATTTGTATACCCCCCCACCCCCCACCCCCGCGACTCTTGTGAGGATAAGGGGTAGAAAATGAATGAATATTTTAATTTTTAGTTTGGGCATTTTAGTTTAAAAATGTGTAAAAAAGTTTTAGTAAACTATTCAATGTATTTTTTTGAGAAATAGTTTTCCGGTCAAATTATTAGCATCAATATTTTTGATCCTTTTTCTTCACACTCTATTTTATATTTTCAATAATTTTATATTTTAAGATTTTACCCCCCGCGACTCTCGTGAAGATAAGGGGTAGAAAATGAATATTTTGGTTTTTAGTTTTGGCATTTTAGTTTTAAAAAATGTGTAAAAAAAAGTTTTTGTAAACAATTCAATTTTTTTTGCAGAAATATTTTTCAGGTATAAAAATTTAGTATAAATAGTATAAATTTAGTATAAAAATTTTAGATTTTTTTTCTTCACACTCTATTTTATTTTTTCAATATTTTTATATTTTAATACCCCCCTCCCCTCAACCCTGGTGAGGATAAACGATAGAAAATGAATGAATGAATGACCTTTTTCGACCTATAAATGTTAAAATGTTGGTGTCAAACGATGTCATAATGAGGTTTGCACATTCGGAAGTTCCCGACTTACGGATTTAATACTTCCAATGCTCACTGATTTGATGTGTCGTGTTACTCTGCACGTGATGATCGCTTGCACTCCAAACTGTTTGACTTCAGAGGTTCCACTGTACGCTCGTTAGGTTCCAAGTTAGATGTTTAAATTGATCTAGACTGTCCGTTCAGGCGACGTGACAGTTTGAGTTGCTGAGTGTCAGTGTTTCTTTAGCAGAAAGCCTCTGTTTGCAAAAGTGTCATCCAAATCGCTGAAGGAGGGCAAAGAGACTCGCTCGAAGGAGCCCTTGATGCTCAACAATCCAAACAAACGTCCCATCGTCATCATCACATCGACATGTGACGACACCACGGGAGGTGGCGTTTTCTCTCGGCGAACAGCGTCTCTGTCCGCGGGGCCTGTCAGCGATTTTCGAGACGTCGCTCGTTAAATGCGCTGACATCAAACGGGGATTTTAAAATATTGAAGAAGGCGAGATGCAGACAAGAGGAGGGCTGCTGTGCTGCTGACACTTAGACACATGTATATTTTAGCACGCTAAACTGACTAATGGCCTCGAAGGACCACAAAGACGGTTTGCATGCCAGACCTGGAAAGATTGGATGGAAGGTCTTCAGATTGTGTTTGACTAAAAATGGCAAAGACCACGTCACCATCGTCACCAGCGTCCTGCAGCTGCACAGTACAGTTAGTGTATAAGCCACACCTATTACATGTAGATGTAATGAAAAAAAAATGATTTGTTCACGAGTCTGTGAGGACCAGGTAGCTCTCTATTTGGCAGGAGCCAACCACAAGCTATGAAAAAACTCACCATCAGCTTGCTAACTCATTGGAAATTGCAGGAAGTCAGCTTTGTTATCTTACAAAGAACACTAAACTCATCACACAGTAACTGAACCTTCAAAAGATACATAGGAAATATACAAGCATGGTCCAATATGAGTTTATCATCTTACAAAGAACTCTAAACTCATCACACAGCAACTTAACACTAAAAAGATACAGAGGAAATATACAAGCATGCACCAATATGAGTTTATCATCTTACGAAGAACACTAAACTCATCACTCAATAACTTAACACTCAAAAGATACCTAGGAAGTATACAAGCATGTACCAATATGAGTTTAGCATCTTACAAAGAACACTAAACTCATCACACAGTAACTTAACATTCAAAAGATACCTAAGAAATATACAAGCATGTACCAATATGAGTTTATCATCTTACAAAGAACACTAAACTCATCACACAGTAACTTAACACTCAAAAGATACCTAGGAAATATACAAGCATGTACCAATATGAGTTTATCATCTTACAAAGAACACTAAACTCATCACACAGTAACTTAACACTCAAAAGATACCTAGGAAATATACAAGCATGTACCAATATGAGTTTAGCATCTTACAAAGAACACTAAACTCATCACACAGTAACTTAACACTCAAAAGATACCTAGGAAATATACAAGCATGTACCAATATGAGTTTATCATTTTACAAAGAACACTAAACTCATCACACAGTAACTGAACATTCAAAAGATACCTAAGAAATATACAAGCATGTACCAATATGAGTTTATCATCTTACAAAGAACACTAAACTCATCACACAGTAAATGAACATTCAAAAGATACCTAGGAAATATACAAGCATGTACCAATATGAGTTTAGCATCTTACAAAGAACACTAAACTCATCACACAGTAACTTAACACTCAAAAGATACCTAGGAAATATACAAGCATGTACCAATATGAGTTTATCATCTTACAAAGAACACTAAACTCATCACACAGTAACTTAACACTCAAAAGATACCTAGGAAATATACAAGCATGTACCAGTATCAGTTTATCATCTTACTTAACGGTCAAAAGATACCTAAGAAATATACAAGCATGTACCAATATGAGTTTATCATCTTACATAGAACACTAAACTCATCACACAGTAACTGAACATTCAACAGATACCTAGGAAATATACAAGCATGTACCAATATGAGTTTAGCATCTTACAAAGAACACTAAACTCATCACACAGTAGCTTAACACTCGAGAGATACCGAGGAAATATACAAGCATGTACCAATATGAGTTTAGCATCTTACAAAGAACACTAAACTCATCACACAGTAACTTAACACTCAAAAGATACCTAGGAAATATACAAGCATGTACCAGTATGAGTTTATCATCTTACAAAGAACTCTAAACTCATCACACAGTAACTGAACATTCAAAAGATACCTAAGAAATATACAAGCATGTACCAATATGAGTTTAAATTCATAAACAGCAGCTATTTTAACATCTACCCTATTTTATCACATCAGAGCGTAACATTAGAGATCTTTTTAGACCCTGATATGGACTAAAACAGTTTCTGTTGGCGTTGTATATTAAAAGTCAAGGAGTGTGTTGCTTTGCTGGCTAAAACATTTCTTGACACATCGTATCTGATGCCAAAAGAGATGTGACGGCTGGCGGAAGATGATGACAAACTTTTTCCTGGCCTGCTTCTTCATCTTCCAAGTATGTTTTATTTTTTTTAAAGGGAGATACTCATGTCCCACGCTGCCACCGCAAGGTCAGCACGAGGTGAAAAGTTAGAAGTCCACGCAGCCCACGTTCAGATAGTTTATGCTCCGCTGCAGCTAATGCGGAATGATGCGGCCGAGGCTGGGAAATATCAACCGTGTCTCCTGAAATGTGTAGAAATAAGCAAAAACTGCCCACGTGTGTGTGTGCATGTGTGTGTGTGTGTGTGTGTGTTTGCTGCATGTGGAGATGAGAGGAACAGCGTGAGGCCTGAGCAAACATTTTAATTTGTCCACATCAAAACATGGATGTGAGTTTGTTGCTGACCTCCTGACCCGACGGTCTTTTCATCACGCTGTAAACATCGCATAGCTTATTTTTTTTGTGTGCCACAAATCCACACGTTATGCCATACCATAATGTCCGACTTATGCTACTGACATTGTAAACATTAGGATTCTAGCAGACCTAACCAAGTTGTTTACATCAGATATTCTTTAAAATGAATAGGGATCTTGCACAGAATGTATACTATATTTTGGTCAGATGTACTCTACTTTAAAACCAATAAGGATCTCATCTTGGGTTGGATATTTTTAAAAATAAAACAAAATAAAAACACAATAGGGATATCACACGGAACATACTGTATACTCTACTGTTGCATTTCTGGTTGCATATCGCTCAAAATCAATATGCATTTCAAAAATAATAGCACAAAATGTGGCTATTAACTCTAAAATCAAACCCTATTGCATATATGTATATATATATGCTTAAAACCCCATATACTTCAGTATCCTGCAGTAATATCACCTTGTACTTCGGTATGTGACAAAAATAAAATAAATAAATAAATAAATAAACAAACATAAAAAAAAAGCTTAAACTATATTAGGAAAGCAGGAAGTGAACAAATGTAACAGTTACTGAAAAAAATAAATAAAATAAAATAATAATAAAACCTTAAACTATATAAGGAAAGCAGGAAGTGAACAAATGTAACAGTTACTGAAAAAAATAAATAAAATAAAATAAAAATAATACTAAAACCTTAAACTATATAAGGAAAGCAGGAAGTGAACAAATGTAACAGTTACTGAAAAAAATAAATAAAATAAAATAAAAATAACGATAAAACCTTAAACTATATAAGGAAAGCAGGAAGTGAACAAATGTAACAGTTACTGAAAAAAATAAATAAAATAAAATAAAAATAATAATAAAACCTTAAACTATATAAGGAAAGCAGGAAGTGAACAAATGTAACAGTTACTGAAAAAATAAAAAAATAATAAAAAAAATAATAAAACCTTAAACTATATTAGGAAAACAGGAAGTGAACAAACGTAAGTTACTGAAAAATAATAATAATAATAATGAAACCTTGAACTATATTAGGAAAGCAGGAAGTGAACAAATGTAACAGTTACTGATTGTAAAAGTACCAGATGGAAGGGTAGGATTTAATAAGCTTTGCTTCTTCCTACTCCTTTTGGACATGTGGAACTGGGAACTGATTATGGGATGCACTCAATTGGAATCTGATGCATGTTCAAATGAAATTAAACCATTACCGTTACCATTATCAAAAACATGCTAGGTTAATTAGCAACTCCAAATTTACCATAGGTATGAATGTTGAGTGTGAATGGTTGTTTGTCTATATGTGCCCTGTGATTGGCTCGCGACCAGTCCAAGGTGTACCCCGCCTCTCGCCCGACGACAGCTGGGATAGGCTCCAGCATGCCTGCGACCCTTGTGAGGATAAGCGGTAGAAAATGAATGAATGACTGAATTACCATTACCATTACCATATACTTCATAGCATCTTGGGTCCTGTATATATGGTATTAAAATAAATAGGGAACTTACACAGAATATGTAGTCTCTTTGATATCATCGAAAATAATGCCATATGTTGCATAGAATGTATGCCGTAGATATTAGCATTGTGAGTCAAATCAGGGTAAATAATCAATAGAAATCTATCGGCAAAATAAACATTGTGTAATAGCATCAGTAATAGCATGTCCAGTCCAAACCAGGACCAAGCTTGCATGAAAGGCCCCTGAAGGCCCATCCTGCATGGATGTGGACAGTGGATCAAATGAATATCAAATTTTAGGATGTGAGGCATCGTGGTCCGAGGCGCATCCGAAAAAAAAAAGGAGCTTACATTTTCTATAAAATTAAAAGCGAAAGCAGCCTTTGATCTTTTAATCCGGCGCTCATAAGGTTGTGAGATAAGCGGCCGTGACTAACGTCTCTTTCTAATAGTCATGAAAGCGCGGAGCCCACATAATGAGCCCCTTTTAGGCCCTTTTGAAGACATATTGGACTGAGATTCCATATTTAGTGGATCTGGCTCTCAGTGGAGAGCTGGTCAGTCGCATTCAAGATGCGATAAAAGCCAGCAGGGGGCTCCTGATCTGTTCTTTTTTGCTCTCCGAACCTTGCTCCTCCTGCCGGTTATTAATGATCAGCACCGCCTTGCACAATAGAAAGACCAAATACTCCACAAATCAAAGCCCAAGAGTGCAAGAACAAGCACAATCTAATCTTCTCATAGTATTATTGTGATCTATCCTCCTGCCGGTTATTAATTGTCCGCTTTCGACAATTGATTGAATACAAAAATGAATACTTATTGGCTCACACATGATCACATGCACACACCACGTAAGTGTGTAATATGATTAATGTCATCACTCCTCCCGCCAGTTATTAACTCATTCAATCCTAGCTATTTTTTTTTTTGCCGATTTTGACCGATTTTTGAAGGCACACAGAATATTGTATTTTATGTAAACATGGAACCTACCAAAAAAATGATTAGACTCTCATCTTTCATCAGGAATGTTTATTTCTACCTTTTTACCTTTAGTATTTAGCAGTAGAGCATAGGCAAGTTTCGGGTAAATATCTGCTCCCAACTAAAATGGGACAAAACCAAATTCAAGCATAACTTTCACTTTGACACAAATATATTTGCTGCCAGTTAGTGCTAATAACTGCCTCCTGACGGTTATCACGAATAACTGTGATCTATTCTCCTGCCGGTTATTAATTGTCAGCTTTCGTTAAATGATTGAATACAAAAATGAATACATATTGGCTCACACATGATCACATGCACACACCACGTAAGTGTGTAATATGATTAATGTCATTACGCTTCCTGCCAGTTATTAACTCATTCAATCCCAGCAATTTTTTGGCGATTTTGAGCAATTTTTCAAAGCACACAGAAATTGTATTCTATGTAAACATGGAACCTACCAACAAAAAAAAAAGATTAGACTCCCGTCTTACATCAGGAATGTTTATCTCTACCTTTTTACCTTTAGTATTCAGCAGTAGAACATAGGCAAGTTTCGGGAAAATATCAGCTCCCAACTAAAAATGGGACAAAACCAAATTCAAGCATAACTTTCACTTTGACACAAATATATTTGCTGCCAGTTAGTGCTAATAACTGCCTCCTGATGGTTATCACGAATAACTGTGATCTATTCTCCTGCCGGTTATTAATTGTCCGCTTTCGTCAAATGATTGAATACAAAAATGAATACATATTGGCTCACACATGATCACATGTACACACCACATAAGTGTGTAATATGATTAATGTCATCACTCCTCCCGCCAGTTATTAACTCATTCAATCACAGCTATTTTTTTTGCCGATTTTGATCGATTTTTCAAGGCACACAAAAATTGTATTCTATGTAAACATGGAACCTACCAACAACAAAAAAAAGATTAGACTCCCGTCTTAGATCAGGAATGTTTATTTCTACCTTTTTACCTTTAGTATTCAGCAGTAGAACATAGGCAAGTTTCGGGAAAATATCAGCTCCCAAATAAAAATGGGACAAAACCAAATTCAAGCATAACTTTCACTTTGACACAAATATATTTGCTGCCAGTTAGTGCTAATATCTGCCTCCTGACGGTTTTCACGAATAACTGTGATCTATCCTCCTGCCGGTTATTAATTGACCACTTTCGACAATTGATTGAATACAAAAATGAATACATATTGGCTCACACATGACACACATGTACACACCATATAAGTGTGTAATATGATTAATGTCATCACTCTTCCTGCCAGTTATTAACTCATTCAATCCTAGCTATTTTTTTGCCGATTTTGATCGATTTCTCAAGGCACACAAAAATTGTATTATATGTAAACATGGAACCTACCAACAAAAAAAAAAAAGATTAGACTCCCGTCTTACATCAGGAATGTTTATCTCTACCTTTTTACCTTTAGTATTCAGCAGTAGAACATAGGCAAGTTTCGGGAAAATATCAGCTCCCAACTAAAAATGGGACAAAACCAAATTCAAGCATAACTTTCACTTTGACACAAATATATTTGCTGCCAGTTAGTGCTAATAACTGCCTCCTGACGGTTATCACAAATAACTGTGATCTATCCTCCTGCCGGTTATTAATTGTCCGCTTTTGTCAAATGATTGAATACAAAAATGAATACATATTGGCTCACACATGACACACATGTACACACCATATAAGTGTGTAATATGATTAATGTCATCACTCTTCCTGCCAGTTATTAACTCATTCAATCCTAGCTATTTTTTTGCCGATTTTGATCGATTTTTCAAGGCACACAGAAATTGTATTCTATGTAAACATAGAACCTACCAAAATAAAGAGATTAGATTCCTGTCTTTCATCAGAAATGTTTATTTCTACCTTTTCACCTTTAGTATTCAGCAGTAGAACATAGGCAAGTTTCGGGTAAATATCTGCTCCTGACTAAAAATGGGACAAAACCAGATTCAAGCATAACTTTCACTTTGACACAAATATATTTGCTGCCAGTTAGTGCTAATAACTGCCTCCTGACGGTTATCACAAATAACTGTGATCTATCCTCCTGCCGGTTATTAATTGTCCGCTTTTGTCAAATGATTGAATACAAAAATGAATACATATTGGCTCACACATGACACACATGTACACACCATATAAGTGTGTAATATGATTAATGTCATCACTCTTCCTGCCAGTTATTAACTCATTCAATCCTAGCTATTTTTTTGCCGATTTTGATCGATTTTTCAAGGCACACAGAAATTGTATTCTATGTAAACATAGAACCTACCAAAATAAAGAGATTAGATTCCTGTCTTTCATCAGAAATGTTTATTTCTACCTTTTCACCTTTAGTATTCAGCAGTAGAACATAGGCAAGTTTCGGGTAAATATCTGCTCCTGACTAAAAATGGGACAAAACCAGATTCAAGCATAACTTTCACTTTGACACAAATATATTTGCTGCCAGTTAGTGCTAATAACTGCCTCCTGACGGTTATCACGAATAACTGTGATCTATCCTCCTGCCGGTTATTAATTGTCCGCTTTCGACAATTGATTGAATACAAAAATGAATACTTATTGGCTCACACATGATCACATGCACACACCATGTAATATGATTAATGTCATCACTCCTCCCGCCAGTTATTAACTCATTCAATCCTAGCTTTTTTTTTTTGCCGATTTTGACTGATTTTTCAAGGCACACAGAATATTGTATTTTATGTAAACATAGAAACTACCAACAAAAAAAAAAGATTCCTGTCTTTCATAGAAATTATTTTCACCTTTAGTATTCAGCAGTAGAGCATAGGCAAGTTTCGGGAAAATATCAGCTCCCGACTAAAAATGCGACAAAACCAGATTGAAGCATAACTTTCACTTTGACACAAATGTATTTGCTGCCAGTTAGTGCTAATAACTGCCTCCTTCTTCCTCCTCACACCGCCAGTTATTAATGATAGTCACTACTTTCAATAACAAATAGACTCAAGGCAGAAAGACTCTCAATATTCCAATAAATTAAATATACTTCTTCACGCAACTATATAGTAGAATACCCAGGTCACATGACCCCTGCTGTGAGAATGCAACATAACTGATGCTATTAACGCTTCTGGTCTCCTTTTTTTTTTTATAAAGACATTCCCGGCTCGGCAAGCGGGCTAATACGTCTTCTCCCACTGCGCCCGTCGCCTCATTTGGGTGGTAGCGATTCCCATTGCTCTCCGTCTCCGTGTTACATATTTAAATCACTCTAATACTTTCATCCCTTATTCCCTTTTGTTATGCAAGCTTTCATGCACTAGCTCGTTTCTCATGTCGGCCATTCTTCTCCAGACAGTGCAGATACGCGGCGGCGGTGGCGGTGGCGGTGGCGGTGGATGGGTGAACAGAGCTAAATTGTTGAAAGAAGGCTGGTATCCACAATGAGGCAGTGGTATATTACATTTGTGTGTGTGTGTGTGTGTTGGGGGGGGGGGGGGGGTTACACTTCTAAGAGGCATGTGGCTGTTTTCATGTCTGTGTTTGATGCCGGTTAAAGGGAATGTGCAGTCATTGTCCTCCGTGGCCTGCAGGCTATGCACAAATGTCATTGGTCTACGGTCCTGCTGTCCAGCTTAACCCTTCAGAGATCCTATCGCCGCCTTTTATGGCATTCCATTTTTTATTTTAACTGTAGTTAAATATATTTTTTTACCCTTTGTGGTAGCCTGCTGGTATAATATTAGTCAAAACATTGATACTAGGGATGTCTGATAATTAGCGGCCTGATATCAGCATAAAAATGTGATATCGGTCGATATCAGTATCTGAATTTTTTTTTTACATATCATGAAAATCGATAAGGCTTAGGGATGTCCGCTAATTATCGGCCCGATATCAGCATAAAAATGTGATATCATTCGATATCTCAGCATAAAAATGTGATATCAGTCGATATCTCAGCATAAAAATGTGATATCAGTCGATATCTCAGCATAAAAATGTGATATCGTCGATATCGGTATCTGATTTTTTTTTTTTTTACATATTATGAAAATCGATAAGGCTTAGAGATATCCGCTAATTATTGGCCCGATATCAGCACAAAAATGTGATATCGGTCGATATCAGTATCTGATTTTTTTTTTTACATATCATGAAAATCGATAAGGCTTAGGGATGTCCGCTAATAATCGGCCCGATATCAGCATAATAATGTGATATCAATCGATATCTCAGCATAAAAATGTGATATCAGTCGATATCTCGGCATAAAAATGTGATATCAGTCGATATCTCAGCATAAAAATGTGATATCGTCGATATCGGTATCTGATTTTTTTTTACATATGAAAATCAATAAGGTTTAGGGATGTCCGATAATTATCGGCCCAATATCAGCCTAATAATGTGATATCAGTCGATATCTCAGCATAAAAATGTGATCTCAGTCGATATCTCAGCATAAAAATGTCATATTGGTCAATATCTCAGCACAAAAATGTGATATTGTCGATATCGGTATCCGATTTTTTTTACATATCATGAAAATCGATAAGGCTTATGGATGTCCGATAATTATCGTCCCGATATCAGCATAAAAAGGTGATATCGGTCGATATCGGTGTCTGATTTTTTTTTTACATATCATCAAAATCAATAAGGCTTAGGGATGTCTGATAATTATCAGCCCGATATCAGCATAAAATTGTGATATCGGTCGATATCGGTATCAGATTTTTTTTTTACATATCTTGAAAATCGATAAGGCTTAGGGATGTCTGATAATTATCGGCCCGATATCAGCATAAAAATGTGATATCGGACCGATATCAGCAAAAAAATGTGCTATCGGTCGATATCGGTATCTGATTTTTTTCCGTATCATGAAAATCGATAAGGCTTAGGGATGTCCGATAATTATCAGCGCCATATCAGCATAAAAATGGGATATCGGTCGATATCGGTATCTGATTTTTTTTTTACATATCATGAAAATCGATAAGGCTTATGGATGTCCGATGATTATCGGCCCGATATCAGCATAAAAAAGGGGTAATCGGTCGATATCGGTATGTGATTTTTGTTTACATATCGTGAAAATCGATAAGGCTTAGGGATGTCCGATAATTATCGGCCCGATATCAGCATAATAATAATTCATCTGCTGTGGAACTTTGTCCAATAAAAGTTAAGCATTTCCAGCCCCAAACTGAGCCAAGCACCTGAACTCAACACACATGCTAACGTTAACAGTCTCCATACTTAAGACTTAAGACTCCGGGACTGCCGGAGCGCCGCAAAATAACACGTGCTGATTTCAACTTTGACCTCTTCCATCACTCAAATTCCAGACGCTGAACTGGAATTTGCCGTCGTCTTCTGTCTTTCTTCGCCGACTCCAAACAACGCTAAGAATGTTCCGTGTGATTTACTGCACGTCGTCTGTCTTGTCTGTGTCTCCTTGGCAAGCGCTTTGCTCGGCAGATGTGTTCAATATGGCGGCGCGGCGACTACGTGCAAACGCGTGGCGCAAACACCAGCGCTCGGAATGTCGTTAGCGACCATGTTTAACATAGAACACCTGATTTGTTTTGATGTGCGACGACTCCGTTAGCTAGTTTTCTCGGCAAAGGGTCTTGAATGGAAGCAGGTCATCACTGGATAAAAGGCTGTACATGACTTTAGCCATCTTGTGGAGTTGTTGCAAGAAAAAACACATCAGGATGTTGCCTACAGCCACATCGCTCAATGCCAAAACCTGGAGATTATTTGGAGAATTTATGATATGTAAAAGTTACCAAATATGGCTCCTTACCACCGAAATAAAACGATGTGGGCCAAGAAAAATAACAGCAGCGGGACACACGGTTGCATCAGGAGGTTGCCTACAGCCACATCTGTTAATGGCGAGTATACTGTGGTTAAATGAATATTTGTTATGTAAATATTCTCCCTTACACTTTAGGGGCTACTCTTTATCTTTCTGAAAATACTAGTGGTGGGAAAAATCATTCATTTCAGTCAACCGGATCTTTCCAGTTCATTCAGTAAAAAGATCTGTT
Source organism: Doryrhamphus excisus (assembly GCF_030265055.1). NCBI lineage: Eukaryota > Metazoa > Chordata > Actinopteri > Syngnathiformes > Syngnathidae > Doryrhamphus > Doryrhamphus excisus. Next base: position 21,164,134 of record NC_080477.1, on the reverse strand, counting down.
CATTTTGTTAATTTTGTTCATTTTGTTCATTTTGTTAATTTTGTTAATTTTGTTAATTTTGTTAATTTTGTTAATTTTGTTAATTTTGTTAATTTTGTTCATTTTGTTCATTTTGTTCATTTCGTTCAATTCGGTCAATTCGGTCAGTTGGTCAATTGGCATCGACCCGGTCAGCTGTGTCGAGTCAGTCCGTTAACTCATGTTCACGTTCGTTCCGACTCAACAGTGTTCATTCCAGTGAACCGGATCATTCAGATTCATTCAGTAAAAAGGTCTCTTCATTTTGTTCATTTTGTTCATTTCGATCATTTTGTTCATTTTGTTCATTGCGTTCATTTTGTTCATGTCGTTCATTTCGTTCATTCCGTTCATTTCGTTCATCCGACTCAACAGCGCAACAACACATGATGATGTACCTTGAAATCACAAAAAAAGAACTAGTTCTTTTGACCTGTTCGTTCATGATCGACACAACACAATTTAAAAGTATTTTAAAATAATTTTACTATTTTTAAAGTATGTTGTGGCCAGTACAATAAACTATGGGTGACAACAGTATATCAGGAGGTTGCCTACAGCCATTTCAGTGAACCGGATCATTCCGGTTCATTCAGTAAAAAGATCCGTTCATTTTGTTCATTTTGTTCATTTTGTTCATTTTGTTCATTTTGTTCATTTCGTTCATTTTGTTCATTTTGTTCATTTCGTTCATTTTGTTCATTTTGTTCATTTTAGAACCTTGTTCATTCCGTTCACAAAAAAGAACTAGTTCTTTTGACCCGTTTGTTCATGACCGACACACCACTAGAAAATACAAGTCTATTTTAAAGTATGCTGTGGCCAATACAAAAAGAGTGACAACATTATATCAGGTGGTTGCCTACAGCCACATCTGTTGATGAATATTTGTTATGTAAATATTCTTCCTTAGACTTCAGGGGCTACTTTTTATCTTTCTGAAAATACTAGTGGTGGGGAAAAAAAACGTTAATTTCAGTGAACCGGATCATTCCGGTTCATTCAGTAAAAAGATCCGTTCATTTTGTTCATTTGGTTTATTTTGTTCATTTTGTTTATTTTGTTCATTTTGTTCATTTCGTTCAATTCGGTCAATTGGTCAATTGGCATAGACCCGGTCAGCCGTGTCGAGTCAGTCCGTTGACTCATGTTCACGTTCGTTCCGACTCAACAGCGCAACAAAACTTGATGACGTACCTTGAAATCTGAAGTATTATGACAGCCCTCTGGATCCGAGAGTACTAGTGGTGGGAAAAAACGTTCATTTCAGTGAACCGGATCATTCCGGTTCATTCAGTAAAAAGATCCGTTCATTTTGTTCATTTTGTTCATTTTGTTCATTTTGTTCATTTTGTTCATTTTGTTCATTTTGTTCATTTTGTTCATTTTGTTCATTTTGTTCATTTTGTTCATTTTGTCCATTTTGTCCATTTTGTCCATTTTGCTCATTTTGTTCATTTTGTTCATTTTGTTTATTTTGTTCATTTTGTTCACTAAAAAGAACTAATTCTTTTGACCCGTTCGTTCATGACCGACACACCACTAGAAAATACAATTCTATTTTAAAGTATGCTGTGGCCAATACAAAAAGAGTGACAACATTCTTCCTACTCTTTATCTTATACTAAGAAGTGGTGGGTAAAATCGTTCATTTCAGTGAACCGGATCATTCCGGTTCATTCAGTAAAACGATCCGTTCATTTTGTTCATTTAATTCATTTTGTTCATTTTTTTCATTTTTTTCATTTTGTTCATTTTGTTCATTTTGTTCATTTTGTTCATTTTTTTCCTTTTTTTTCATTTTGTTCATTTTGTTCATTTTGTTCATTTTGTTCATTTTGTTCATTTTTTTCATTTTTTCATTTTGTTCACTTTGTTCATTTTGTTCATTTTTTTCATTTTGTTCATTTTGTTAATTTTATTCATTTTGTTAATTTTATTCATTTTGTTAATTTTATTCATTTTGTTCATTTTATTCATTTTGTTCATTTAATTCATTTTGTTCATTGAATTCATTTCGTTCAAGAGTGACAACATTCTATCAGGTGGTTGCCTACAGCCACATCTGTGGAAAAACAAAAACAAGCTGCAACTTGTTGACCACTAATGGACTCCCGACGTTTGTTTCTCCATGGACGTATTTTCCCTTTCTGAGGACGTTCAGTCGCCGGTTTGTGAAAACTGCGGCTCGGTCTCCTCGGTGGTTACAAATCCCCCCGAGTTTATCTTCACGGCGGTCCCTCCCGACTACAAAAGCCGGCTGAGTGAAAAAGCGATTGGCCGGCTAATTGGCGGTGGAGAGAGCTGCAGGCATCCGGAGAGAAGATTGCGATGGCGGCGGCGTCAGCGTCTGCGTCGTCTCACGGCATCTCCATCAAACGGCGTGGAATGGAGAGCGACCGGATCACAGTGAGCCGTGTAGGCTCTGATAACGGTCTTTCTTGGGCCGCTTTCATATGTTTTATTTATTATTGATGTCATTACGATGCCGCTGAAGAGCGAGATCGTCGACGGCAGTTTGAAGATGAAGCGGCCTGTCAATTAAAGCCATCTGCATTTGAAGTCCGCATCCTCCAGCAGCACAAAGCCTGCCAGCTCTCTGATGTTCCTCTGATCAAATATTGTTTCCTATTATTGTTTACTCCGAGGAGGCTCTGAAGTTAATTCCGAGAGTCTTTCACACGGAATTACTTTGAGCGGCGCATCAGAGGAGGCGGGGTGGAACTTGAACTCAGATGCTGCAAGCTCCTCTTCTCGTGGAAACTTATCAGAGAGATTTGTTTCAAACGCACTTCGACTCTTGTCAGGCTGATCCAAACGCTTTGGAATGCGTGTGATGCTCTCTCGCTCTCTCTCTCGCTCGCTCGCTCTCTCGCTCTCTCTCTCCAGAGCCGTCATCAAACTGGACCGCATTCCCAACTTTGCACAAGATGTTTTGAGGCTGCGTTCACACGTAAAAAGAGCTTATGCACAAAGTAAAGGAACCTAAGTCAGATATTCCAAATGAATGAAGATTCTATTTTTTACCAGCTTCAATTTCATGAAAGCTTCTAAAATATACTTTTACAGAGCACAAAGCACATCCACCGCATTTTCTCTTATTATTATTATTATCACTTTTTAATAAGGTACACAATAATACAGTAGTAGTACAACTAATGAGGACTTAACAACGAAGGCACATAAATTTAGAGTAGTTACAGAGGAACTAATTAACTAATGAGTGGATTAGTTACTGAGGAACTAATTAAATAATGAGGAATTAACAACGAAGGCACATACATTTAGAGTAGTTACCAAGGAACTAATGGGGAACTAACACAGAAGAACTCTGGAGGAACTAAGGAGTAGAGTAGTTACAGAGGAACTAATAAACTAACGAGTAGAGTAGCTACAGAGGAACTAATTAACTAATGAGTAGAGTAGTTACCGAGGAACTAATTAAATAATGAGGAATTAACAACGAAGGCACATACATTTAGAGTAGTTACCAAGGAACTAATGGGGTACCAACATAGAAGAGATACTGAGGAACTATGGCACATACAGTTAGAGTAGTTACAGATGAACTAATGAACTAATGAGTAGATTAGTTGCTGAGGAACTAATGAAGAACTCCGGAGGAACTAACAAGTAGAGTAGTTACAGGGGAACTAAAAAAGTAATGAGTAGAGTAGTTACCGAGGAACTAATGAAATAAGGAGTAGAGTAGTTACAGAGGAACTAATAAACTAATGAGTAGAGTAGTTACATAGGAACTAATGAACTAATTAGTAGAGTAGTTACCGAGGAACTAATGAAATAATGAGGAATTAACAACGAAGGCACATACATTTAGAGTGGTTACCGAGGAACTAATGGGGTACTAACATAGAAGAGATACTGACAAACTATGGCACACACAGTTAGAGTAGTTACAGAGGAACTAATGAACTAATTAGTAGAGTAGTTACGGAGGAACTAATTGGGAACTAACATAGAAGAGTTACTGAGGAACTATGGCACATACAGTTAGAGTAGTTGCAGAGGAACTCTGAACACATACATTTGGAGTAGTTACTGAGCAACTCATGAGGAACGAATGCCTAAAGTACATACATTTAGAGTAGTTACTGAACCAACTACTAGAATGAACGACTAAAGTACTTACTGACGTACTAAGGCACATACATTTAGAGTAGTTACTGAGGAGCTAACGATTAGAGTAGTTACAGCGGAACTAAAGCACATGTACAGTAGTTAGTGAGGAACTAAAGAAGAACCAATTAGGAACTAATGAGTAGAGTAGTTACCGACGAGTGAAGGCACATACATTTTGAGTAGTTACTGAGCAACTAATGAGGAAGGAATGCCAAAAGTACATACATTTAGAGTAGTTACTGAACTAACTACCAGAACTACTACTAGAACTAATGACTAAAGTACTTACTGAAGAACTAAGGCACATACATTTAGAGTAGTTACTGAGGAACTAATGAGGAACTAACGACTACAGTACTTACTGAGGAACTAAGGCACATACATTGAGAGTAGTTACTGAGGAACCAATGAGGAACTAACGACTACAGTACTTACTGAGGAATTAAGGCACATACATTTAGAGTAGTTACTGAGGATGAGTAGAGTAGTTACATAGAAACCAAAGCACATACGTTTACAGTAGTTAGTGAGGAACTAAAGAAGAACCAATGAGGAACTAACGAATAGAGTAGTTACCGACGAGTGAAGGCACATACATTTTGAGTAGTTACTGAGCAACTCATGAGGAACGAATGACTAAAGTACATACATTTAGAGTAGTTACTGAACCAACTACTAGAACGAACGATTAAAGTACTTACTGAGGACGCATACATTTAGAGTAGTTACTGAGGAACTAATGAGTAGAGTAGAGTTACATAGGAACTAAAGCACATACATTTAGAGTAGTTACTGAGGCACTAACGAGTAGAGTAGTTACATAGGAACTAAAGCACATACATTTAGAGTAGTTACTGAGGAACTAACGAGTAGAGTAGTTACATAGGAACTAAAGCACATACATTTAGAGTAGTTACTGAGGAACTAACGAGTAGAGTAGTTACATAGGAACTAAAGCACATACATTTAGAGTAGTTACTGAGGAACTAACGAGTAGAGTAGTTACATAGGAACTAAAGCACATACATTTAGAGTAGTTACTGAGGAACTAACGAGTAGAATAGTTACATAGGAACTAAAGCACATGCATTTAGAGTAGTTACTGAGGAACTAATGAGTAGAGTAGAGTTACATAGGAACTAAAGCACATACATTTAGAGTAGTTACTGAGGAACTAACAAGTAGAGTAGTTACATAGGAACTAAAGCACATACATTTAGAGTAGTTACTGAGGAACTAACGAGTAGAGTAGTTACATAGGAACTAAAGCACATACATTTAGAGTAGTTACTGAGGAACTAACGAGTAGAGTAGTTACATAGGAACTAAAGCACATACATTTAGAGTAGTTACTGAGGAACTAACGAGTAGAGTAGTTACATAGGAACTAAAGCACATACATTTAGAGTAGTTACTGAGGAACTAACGAGTAGAGTAGTTACATAGGAACTAAAGCACATACATTTACAGTACTTGAAAGAAAAGAACTCAAGAAAATCCAATGAGGAACTAATGAGGAACTAATGCGTAGAGTAGTTACATACATTTGGAGTAGTTACCGAGCAACCAATGAACGAATGACTGTAGCACATACATTTATGGAACTTATGAAGAAATAATGAGTAATAATGAGTAATAATTTTCAAGAAGGTCATCGCAAATAGGTTTCTTATGCTCTATTCCTAGTCCTACTTTATAGAAATTCACTTATCACTGTCACATTTGGCACCAATAACCAGTGATAAACGAGGGATCAGCATAATGAAATACCCCTGATGTCAATTATTGAACTATTTTTGGAAATACATACAGTTTATGCCTATAAAATCCATAATAACGGCCATGTTTTTTTTCTCATGTAGCAAGGCGTGGGTCAGTGGCGAGATATCACGTCCGTGAGGAAGAACCTTCAGGACGTCATGAAGACCCACAAGTCCAGCCAGCAGGTAAACGCCCATCTACACAACATGGCGGCCACCGGAGTGTATGGAATATTTCACGTAGGCGTGAATTTACAAGAGGTCCAAAGTGCACGGAGTCACATCTCCTTTACCGGAACTTGAGATGAAATAGAAACATCCAGCAACAATGTCAGAAACGGACTTTTGACGGGCGGCTCACAAGTGAAGCCGTGACGAGCGGCAGAACAACAATGGAAGCCAAACGTCCGGCCTCTAAGCTGCGCGCGTTGGTCAAGTCACGACGCCTCTCAGGAGGATTTACATCTCCAGACGAGCAGCGACATGAAAGAGGTGGATCCTCAAGAGGATGAAGTTCTTCATTTAAACTTAAGAAGATTTAGATCAAAAGGTTAGAAGGAGAAGAAGAAGAAAAAAAAGGAGTACGCTCACAGGACCAAGGTGGGTGCTAAGCTGCACAAGTTCACAGGCGTGGAGGACGTAGGACGTTCCCTCGCAGATCAAAGGAGAGCAGACTGAAAAAGTCTTAAAAAAAAAGGTTCTTCCACCTTCTGAGAGGGGTGTTCAACCTGCAGACTGTGGGCCACAGTCCCGGGACAGGATTGGATGCGGCCCGCCATGCAATCTGCAAAACCTCAGAGGAATCTTTTCATGAGTCATCAAGGAAAAAACACCTTCCGCCTCTGACCTATTATTTGTTTATTATTTCAGCCATTAAGCTAACCTAGCATCTGCACTTTTGGGCGAATGTTGCCCCTTTTTCTGTGCATTCTAAAGATATAAAAACAGATAAAAAGACACAGGAGCAACTGCGAACCGACAGTGAAAAACGGCAAGTCAAAGATCCTCTATATGACAGGAGCAACTGCGGGCCTGGCAGTGAAAAACGGCAAGTCAAAGATCCTCTATATGACAGGATTGTTCTACGTTTGTTAGGACCTGCTGCAAAAATGCTTCTCGAAGATCCTCTATATGACAGCAGCAACGGCGAACCGACTGTGAAAAACGTCAAGTTAAAGATCCTCTATAAGACAGGATTGTTCTGCTTCTCAAAGATCCTCTATTTGACAGGAGCAACTGCGAAGTGACTTTGAAAAACAGCAAGTCAAAGATCCTCTATATGACAGGATTGTTCTGCGTTTGTTAGCAAAAATGCTTCTCAAAGATCCTCTATATGACAGGAGCAACTGCGAACCGACTGTGAAAAACGGAAAGTCAAAGATCCTCTATATGACAGGAGCAACTGCAAACCTACTGTGAAAAACAGCAAGTCAAAGATCCTCTATATATTAAAACGGCAAGTCAAAGATCCTCTATATGACAGGAGCAACTGCAAACCGACTGTGAAAAACGGCAAGCCAAAGATCCTCTACAGGACAGGAGCAACTGCGAACCGACTGTAAAAACAGCAAGTCAAAGATCCTTTATATGACAGGATTGTTCTGCTTTTGTTAGGACCTGCTGCAAAAATGCTTCTCAAAGATCCTCTATATGACAGGAGCAACTGCGAACCGACTGTGAAAAATGGCAAGTCAAAGATCCTCTATGTATTAAAACGGCAAGTCAAAGATCCTCTATATGACAGAGGCAACTGCGAACCGACTGTGAAAAATGGCAAGTCAAAGATCCTCTATATGACAGGATTGTTCTGCTTCTCAAAGATCCTCTATTTGACAGGAGCAACTGCGAACCGACTGTGAAAAACAGCAAGTCAAAGATCCTCTATATGACAGGATTGTTGTGCGTTTGTTAGGACCTGCTGCAAAAATTCTTCTCAAAGATCCTCTATTTGACAGGAGCAACTGCGAACCGACTGTGAAAAACAGCAAGTCAAAGATCCTCTATATGACAGGATTGTTGTGCGTTTGTTAGGACCCGCTACAAAAATTCTTCTCAAAGATCCTCTATATGACAGGAGCAACTGGGAACCGACTGTGAAAAACGGCAAGTCAAAGATCCTCTACATGACAGGATTGTTCTGCGTTTGTTAGGACCTGTTGCAAAAATGCTTCTCAAAGATCCTCTATATGACAGGAGCAACTGTGACCCGACTGTGAAAAACGGCAAGTCAAAGATCCTCTATATATTAAAACGGCAAGTCAAAGATCCTCTATATGACAGGATTGTTCTGCTTCTCAAAGATCCTCTATTTGACAGGAGCAACTGCGAACCGACTGTGAAAAACAGCAAGTCAAAGATCCTCTATATGACAGGAACAACTGCGAACCGACTGTGAAAACGACAAGTCAAAGATCCTCTATATGACAGGAGCAGCTGCGAACCGACTGAAAAATGGCAAGTCAAAGATCCTCTATATGACAGGATTATTCTGCTTCTCAAAGATCCTCTATTTGACAGGAGCAACTGCGAACCGACTGTGAAAAACAGCAAGTCAAAGATCCTCTATATGACAGGATTGTTGTGCGTTTGTTAGGACCCGCTGCAAAAATTCTTCTCAAAGATCCTCTATATGACAGGAGCAACTGCGAACCGACTGTGAAAAATGCAAGTCAAAGATCCTCTATATGACAGGATTGTTCTGCTTCTCAAAGATCCTCTATATGACAGGAGCAACTGCAAACCGACTGTGAAAAACGGCAAGTCAAAGATCCTCTATATATTAAAACGGCAAGTCAAAGATCCTCTATATAACATGAGCAACTGCAACCCGACGGCAAATCAAAGATCCTCTGTATGACAGGATTGTTCTGCTTCTCAAAGATCCTCTATTTGACAGGAGCAACTGCGAACCGACTGTGAAAAACGGCAAGCCAAAGATCCTCTATATGACAGGAGCAACTGCGACCCGACTTTGAAAAACGGCAAGTCAAAGATCCTCTATTTGACAGGAGCAGCTGCGAACCGACTGAAAAATGGCAAGTCAAAGATCCTCTATATGACAGGATTGTTCTGCTTCTCAAAGATCCTCTATTTGACAGGAGCAACTGCGACCCGACTGTGAAAAACGGCAAGTCAAAGATCCTCTATATGACAGGATTGTTCTGCTTCTCAAAGATCCTCTATTTGACAGGAGCAACTGCGAACCGACTGTGAGAAACGGCAAGTCAAAGATCCTCTATAAGACAGGAGCAACTGCGAACCGACTGTGAAAAATGGCAAGTCAAAGATCCTCTATATGACAGGATTGTTCTGCTTCTCAAAGATCCTCTATTTGACAGGAGCAACTGCGAACCGACTTTGAAAAACGGCAAGTCAAAGATCCTCTATATGACAGGATTGTTCTGCTTCTCAAAGATCCTCTATTTGACAGGAGCAACTGCGAACCGACTGTGAAAAACAGCAAGTCAAAGATCCTCTATATGACAGGATTGTTGTGCGTTTGTTAGGACCTGCTGCAAAAATGCTTCTCAAAGATCCTCTATTTGACAGGAGCAACTGTGAACTGACTTTGAAAAACGGCAAGTCAAAGATCCTCTAAATGACAGGATTGTTCTGCTTCTCAAAGATCCTCTATTTGACAGGAGCAACTGCGAACCGACTGTGAAAAACAGCAAGTCAAAGATCCTCTATATGACAGGATTGTTGTGCGTTTGTTAGGACCTGCTGCAAAAATTCTTCTCAAAGATCCTCTATTTGACAGGAGCAACTGCGAACCGACTGTGAAAAACAGCAAGTCAAAGATCCTCTATATGACAGGATTGTTGTGCGTTTGTTAGGACCCGCTACAAAAATTCTTCTCAAAGATCCTCTATATGACAGGAGCAACTGGGAACCGACTGTGAAAAACGGCAAGTCAAAGATCCTCTATATATTAAAACGGCAAGTCAAAGATCCTCTATATGACAGGATTGTTCTGCTTCTCAAAGATCCTCTATTTGACAGGAGCAACTGCGAACCGACTGTGAAAAACAGCAAGTCAAAGATCCTCTATATGACAGGAACAACTGCGAACCGACTGTGAAAACGACAAGTCAAAGATCCTCTATATGACAGGAGCAGCTGCGAACCGACTGAAAAATGGCAAGTCAAAGATCCTCTATATGACAGGATTATTCTGCTTCTCAAAGATCCTCTATTTGACAGGAGCAACTGCGAACCGACTGTGAAAAACAGCAAGTCAAAGATCCTCTATATGACAGGATTGTTGTGCGTTTGTTAGGACCCGCTGCAAAAATTCTTCTCAAAGATCCTCTATACGACAGGAGCAACTGCGAACCGACTGTGAAAAATGCAAGTCAAAGATCCTCTATATGACAGGATTGTTCTGCTTCTCAAAGATCCTCTATATGACAGGAGCAACTGCAAAACGGATTGTGAAAAATGGCAAGTCAAAGATCCTCTATAAGACAGGATTGTTCTGCTTCTCAAAGATCCTCTATATGACAGGAGCAACTGCAAACCGACTGTGAAAAACGGCAAGTCAAAGATCCTCTATATGACATGAGCAACTGCAACCCGACGGCAAATCAAAGATCCTCTGTATGACAGGATTGTTCTGCTTCTCAAAGATCCTCTATTTGACAGGAGCAACTGCGAACCGACTGTGAAAAACGGCAAGCCAAAGATCCTCTAAATGACAGGAGCAACTGCGACCCGACTTTGAAAAACGGCAAGTCAAAGATCCTCTATTTGACAGGAGCAGCTGCGAACCGACTGAAAAATGGCAAGTCAAAGATCCTCTATATGACAGGATTGTTCTGCTTCTCAAAGATCCTCTATTTGACAGGAGCAACTGCGACCCGACTGTGAAAAACGGCAAGTCAAAGATCCTCTATATGACAGGATTGTTCTGCTTCTCAAAGATCCTCTATTTGACAGGAGCAACTGCGAACCGACTGTGAGAAACGGCAAGTCAAAGATCCTCTATAAGACAGGAGCAACTGCGAACCGACTGTGAAAAATGGCAAGTCAAAGATCCTCTATATGACAGGATTGTTCTGCTTCTCAAAGATCCTCTATTTGACAGGAGCAACTGCGAACCGACTTTGAAAAACGGCAAGTCAAAGATCCTCTATATGACAGGATTGTTCTGCTTCTCAAAGATCCTCTATTTGACAGGAGCAACTGCGAACCGACTGTGAAAAACAGCAAGTCAAAGATCCTCTATATGACAGGATTGTTGTGCGTTTGTTAGGACCTGCTGCAAAAATGCTTCTCAAAGATCCTCTATTTGACAGGAGCAACTGTGAACTGACTTTGAAAAACGGCAAGTCAAAGATCCTCTAAATGACAGGATTGTTCTGCTTCTCAAAGATCCTCTATTTGACAGGAGCAACTGCGAACCGACTGTGAAAAACAGCAAGTCAAAGATCCTCTATATGACAGGATTGTTGTGCGTTTGTTAGGACCTGCTGCAAAAATGCTTCTCAAAGACGCAAAAACATTCCTGCATCCGGACCCGTCCTGGACCCGTCCTGGACCCGTCCTGGACCCGTCCTGGACCGGTCCTGGACCCGCGTTGGTGCTCAACAGGCTTTTTTTTGTCACGGCGGGTACACACAAAGCTCCATCTCTGGCACTCCGGACGGTCCCGGGGTTGCGCTGCCAAGCTAGCTCCAAGCTGTTGTTCTTTTCATCCCAGTTAAGCCACTTGGCCCGAGGCAGCGAGGACACAAAGAAGAAAGGGAGCCGAACGGTCCGGCTTTTGGGAGATCCCCCCCCCCCCCCCTCCCCCATCCCTATCCCCGCACCCTCAGCCCACGTCTCTCTTTGGGACATGTTTCCCCAACACTTTATCCCCACACCCTCGGTCTGATTCAGCGTGAATTCTGCTTCATTTCCATGTATGCCAACAGGCTTTTAATGTATTTAAAAGTTGGATGATGTTCAAAGGAAGCTATAATTCCTCTGAAACGGGCCTTTTGAAGACTTTATCTTGTTCTTTCTCTTCTGGCTAATCTTGTAGCTCCTCAGTATGCCACAGCAATTTTTTCCAATGCCAATTAAGCTTGACATTAGCATAAAACTGTTTTTTTTTTTCTTCCTTCTTCTTCTTCTTTCTGTTGACGTTGAATGGACTCGTATTCACGCTGCTATCCCGCTCCCAACATCGAAGGGAAGTAGGCTAAAGTCTTTTGTCTCCTGGTTTCTCACTCTCACCAAAACGGGAATAACAAGGCCAAGGATTTCATTAATAACATGTCAACACATTTTTACTTTTTTTTTTTTTTTGTTGCAAATTAGCGCTCTCCTGCGGCGCGGCATCACATATTCCGCTTGGAGTCCAAATGAAGGTTATGCTATTAATGCGGCGGCGCATGTTGGCACCGGCTTTCATTTCTCCCAAAGAAGAAGAGCAGTAATTGCCACTGAGAGAGCGCAAGGAATCAATTAATTATCGTTAGGGCTTCTTTCCAAAGCGGACTGCAAATTGTTTTTCATTAGCTACAAATGTGCAAATGTGACCCAGAGGAAAAATGTGCAGACTTTTTATGATGTCTTTCTTTATTTATTGTTGGCCGGTGGAAGCTAAAAGCCTCGCTTAGGAGACAATTTGCTGTTCATTTCGCTTTATTGGACGTACGGCGGGAGTGCAATGTGCTTTTTCACAACAAAGATCCTCTATTCGACAGGAGCAACTGTGACCTGACTGTGAAAACGACAAGTCAAAGATCCTCTATTTGACAGTCTTGTCCTGCGTTTGTTAGGACCTGCTACAAAAATGCTTCTCAAAGATCCTCTATTGGAGAGGAGCAATTGTGACTGGACTATGAAAAACAGCAAGTCAAAGATCCTCTTAAATGACAGTTTTGTTCTGCTTTTGTAAGGACCTGCTGCAAAAATGCTTCTCAAAGATCCTCTATATGACAGGAGCAACTGTGACCCGACTGTGAAAATGGCAAGTCAAAGATCCTTTATATGACAGGATTGTTCTGCTTCTCAAAGATCCTCTATTCGAGCAGAGCAACCGTGACCGGACTGTGAAAACGGCAAGTCAAAGATCCTCTATATGACAGGATTGTTCTGCTTCTCAAAGATCCTCTATTCGAGCAGAGCAACCATGACCGGACTGTGAAAAAAGGCAAGTCAAAGATCCTCTATGTAACAGAACTGTTCTGCGCTTGTTAGGACCTGCTGCAAAATGCTTCTCAAAGATCCTCTATACGACAGGAGCAACTGTGACCCGACTGTGAAAAATGGCAAGTCAAAGATCCTCTATATGACAGGATTGTTCTGCATTTGTAAGGACCTGCTGCAAAAATGCTTCTCAAAGATCCTGTATATGACAGGAGCAACTGCGAACCGACTGTGAAAAACGGCAAGTCAAAGATCCTCTATACTACAGGAGCAACTGCAGGCCTGACTGTGAAAAACGGCAAGTCAAAGATCCTCTATATGACAGGAGCAACTGCAGGCCTGACTGTGAAAAACGGCAAGTCAAAGATCCTCTATACTACAGGAACAACTACGAACCGACTGTGAAAAACAGCAAATCAAAGATCCTTTACATGACAGGAGCAACTGCAAACCGACTGTGAAAAATGGCATGTCAAAGATCCTCTATTCGAGAGGAGCAACTGTAACCCGACTGTGAAAAACATCAAGTCAAAGATCCTCTATATGACAGGATTGTTCTGTGTTTGTTAGGACCTGCTGCAAAAATGCTTCTCAAAGATCCTCTATTCGACAGGAGCAACTGTGACCCGACTGTGAAAAATGGCAAGTCAAAGATCCTCTATATGACAGGAGCAACTGCGAACCGACTGTGAAAAATTGCAAGTCAAAGATCCTCTATATGACAGGATTGTTCTGTGTTTGTTAGGACCTGCTGCAAAAATGCTTCTCAAAGATCCTCTATATAACAGGAGCAACTATAAACTGACTGTGAAAAACGTCAAGTCAAAGATCCTCTATATGACAGGAGCAACTGCGAACGACTGCGAAAAATGGCAAGTCAAAGATCCTCTATATGACCCAAACGGTCTGTTTAATTTCCTTTACGTACGCCCACGCAGCTGTGATTGGCCCCACTCCCAAACGCTCCCGAGGACTTCCAGGTGCATACGTAGGTCCGTAATTTTGTGCAGGCGCTGGTTGAGAGTGGATGTAATTCCACAGGCTAGCAAAGTTAGCATATTTGCATTTTGGTTGTTTTGGGATAAAAACGTTATCTTTGGAATCCTTGAAGAGCATCTCCCCAAAAACCCTATCTTTGCTCTTTGGTCATGTGACAGGATGAGACTTCTGAACGCAAACTTTTGTCTTCAACTTCTCTCTTTTGGTTAATTTGAGTTTGAACCTGAGGAAAAGTTTTTCCTGATTAGCGCATTCGGGAACAGATCCCAAGCAAAGAGGCTTTTCCCATCACTTCTAAGGAGTCAGTGAAAGCACCTCTTCACGCTCTTGTGTTTCCCGTCTTTAATCAGGTCTTTTTGTGACGAGACGTCGTCGTCTCCGTTGCCGCCGCCGCCGCCGCCGGTGGTGTCACCTCACGGCGAATCGTCGTGAGTGACTCGGCGGGAAAACCACAAGAGCAAACAGGCTCATTTGCAAACTCAATCATTTGCTTGTAGAGGAATAAAGAAGTTGTTCCATGTCGGAGCAAAGTGACAGCGTTCCCACCCATCTTCACAGCGGAAAAAAAAAAAAAAAAAAAAAAAGTGGGCGCCATTAGCGGCAAGTCGCTGGCACTGATCGTCAGCATTAAAGGCACTTTCAACTCCGGCTGGCTGTCAGCGACTCTGGCAGCTCTTAGGCGGCTTTAGCGTCGGCTCGGCAGCTTTGCAAAGAGGCGGCGGCGGCGGCGGCGGCGGTCAGAAGAGGGGCGGGGTTTTTGACAAAGTCATTTTCTTGTGCCGAGGATCTGTTAAAAGGGGTTTGGGATCAAAGACGGACTAAGTGGGTCAAAATTACCTTGACCGTCTGAGGTGGGGGTGGGGTGGGGGGTGGGGTGTGGGGGGGGGGGGGGTAATCTGCGATGTCGAGGGCAGATTAACATCTCACAAAGAAGATTCCGCCGCAAAGTCATCACATCAAAGTGGAGCCGAGTTTTTTTTTATTTCGTGTCGGGAAGAACGTGGAATTCTGTTGGCTGAGTCCAACATGTTTATTTTGTTCTGCTGCTGTGGTTTTTCACAATAAAACGCAACAAAATTATCATACAGTGTACCAGTTCATAGGTAGCATACGTAGCAAACTGATGCCAACTGTAATGGTAATGGTAATGGTTTAATTTCATTTGAACATGCATCAGATTACAATTGAGTGCATCCCATAATCAGTTCCCAGTTCCACATGTCCAAAAGGAGTAGGAAGAAGCAAAGCTTATTAAATCCTACCCCTCCATCTGGTACTTTTACAATCAGTAACTGTTACATTTGTTCACTTCCTGCTTTCCTAATATAATTTAATTTAATTGTAATTTTTTTAATTTTGAAAAAAAATATTTATTATTCGTTTTTTAAATTTTGGTATGGATCAGAGTTTTTTATTATTATTATTATATATTTTTTTATTATTTTTTTTTTTTTTAATTTTGGTATAGATCAGATTCCAATTGAGTGCATCCCATAATCAGTTCCCAGTTCCACATGTCCAAAAGGAGTAGGAAGAAGCAAAGCTTATTAAATCCTACCCCTCCATCTGGTACTTTTACAATCAGTAACTGTCACATTTGCTCACTTCCTGCTTTCCTAATATATTTTAAGTATTTTTTTAAATTAAATTAAATTAAAATTTTTTATCACATACCGAAGTATGAGGTGACCGTCTAAACGAATCAAGACGTCAAGACATCTGTGGACTTCTAATGCTAATGCTAATGCTAATGCTACAGACCCTGCTAGCAACATGTTTCCCTTACCTGTAAAGGATTTGCCCCGACAACTTTGTGTAATGCTTGTGTAATGCAACTTTGTAAAATGCTTCTCAAAGATCCTCTATTCGACAGGAGCAACTGCGAACCGACAGTGAAAAACGGCAAGTCAAAGATCTTCTATACAACACGAGCAACTGCGAACCGACTGTAAAAAAACAGGCAAGTCAAAGATCCTCTATATGACAGCATTGTTCTGCGTTTGGAAGGACCCGCTGCAAAAATGCTTCTCAAAGATCCTCTATTCGATAGGAGCAACTGCGAACCGACTGTGAAAAGCGTGAAGTCAAAGATCCTCTATACGACAGAAGTGAAGCAAAAACACATGTCAAATATCCTCTATATGAGGAGACCTATGCTGTTTTTATGGACCTTCTGCAAAGAAACGAGTCAAAGATCCTCTATATAGAGATGATGACTCTGCTGTTTTATGGACCTACTGCAAAAAATGCTACTCAAATATCCTCTGTGATCACAGATCATTTATTTGACAGGAGCACTGCTGTTTTTACGGAGGTACTGCAAAAATGCTTCTCAAAGATCCTCTATTCGATCAGAGCAACTGCGATCGGACTGTGAAAAACCGCGAGTCAAAGATCCTCTATATGACAGGATTGAAACAAAAACACAGAATAGGAGACCTATGCTGTTTTTAAGGACCTTCTGCAAAGAAACAAGTCAAAGATCCTCTAAATGAAGATGATGACTCTGCTGTTTTTATGGACCTACTGCAAAAAATATTCATAATATCAAAATATCAAATATCCTTTGTAATCACAGATCATTTATTTGACAGGAGCGATGCTGTTTTTATGGAGGTACTGCTAAAAAAGCTAGTCAAAGATCCTCTATGACAGGGTATCAAACCTGGAATGAATATCGGCAGTTTGTCAATAGGAGTATTGTGTATGACATCAAATACAACTTGTACTTGTACTCTCGTTGTCCTTCACAGACTCTCAAGTACACAAATATATTGACGTGACAAAAAGTACTTTTGCCTGCTTTCTACTTGGGAGTGAATCACTTTGGTAGGAATTACGTAAATCGTCTTTCCACACGTAAGGAGCTGCAAAAATGCTTCTCAAAGATCCTCTATTCGACAGGAGCAACTGTGACCCGACTGTGAAAAACGGGCAAGTCAAAGATCCTTTATATAACAGGATTGTTCTGCTTCTCAAAGATCCTCTATTTGACAGGAGCAACTGTGACCCGACTGTGAAAAACGGGCATGTCAAAGATCCTCTATATGACAGGATTATTCTGCGTTTTTAAGGACCTGCTGCAAAAATGCTTCTCAAAGATCTTCTATTCGAGAGGAGCAACTGCGAACCAAAACGGCAAGTCAAAGATCCTCTGCATGGCGTTTGTAAGGACCTGCTGCAAAAATGCTTGTCAAAGATCCTCTATTTAATAGAAGCAATGCGAACCGACTGTGAAAAACGGCAAGTCAAAGATCCTCTATATGACAGGATTGAAGCAAAAACACACGGCAGATATCCTTTATAGAAAAGGAGACCTATGCTATTTTTAAGGACCTTCTGCAAAGAAACGAGTCAAAGATCCTCTATATCGAGATGATCACTCTGCTGTTTTTATGGACCTAAAATAACGGGCAAGTCCCTTCAAGGACCTTCTGCAAAGAAACGAGTCAAAGATCCTCTATATAGAGATGAACACTCTGCTGTTTTTATGGACCTACTGCAATAAATGCTACTCAAATATCCTCTGTAATCACAGATCATTTATTTGACAGGAGCACTGCTGTTTTTACGGAGATACTACAAAAAAGCTAGTCAAAGATCCTCTATGACAGTGACCGTGGGTATCGAACCTGGAATGAATATCGGCAGTTTGTCAATAGGGGTATTGTGTACGTCATCATAACAGATGACATCAAATACAACTTGTACTTGTACTCTCGTTGTCCTTCACAGACTCTCAAGTACACAAATATATTGACGTGACAAAAAGTACTTTTGCCTGCTTTCTACTTCGAGTGAAGCACTTTTGTAGGAATTACGTAAATCGTCTTTCCACACGTAAGGACCTGCTGCAAAGATGCTTCTCAAAGATCCTCTATTCGACAGGAGCAACTGTGACCCGACTGTGAAAAACGTCAAGTCAAAGATCCTCTATATGACAGGATTGTTCAGCTTCTCAAAGATCCTCTATTTGACAGGAGCAACTGTGACCCAACTGTGAAAAACGGCAAGTCAAAGATCCTCTATATGACAGGATTATTCTGCGTTTTTAAGGACCTGCTGCAAAAATGCTTCTCAAAGATCCTCTATTCGACAAGAGCAACTGCTGACCGACTGTGAAAAACGGCAAGTCAAAGATCCTCTATACGACAGGAGCAACTGTGACCCGACTGTGAAAAACGGAAAGTCAAAGATCCTCTATACAACAGGAGCAACTGCGAACCGACTGTGAAAAGTGGCAAGTCAAAGATCCTCTATATGGAGCTGCTTTAAGGACCTGCTGCAAAAATGCTTCTCAAAGATCCTCTATAAGACAGGAGCAACTGACAACCAACTGTGGTACTGCAGAAAAAGCTAGTCAAAGATCCTCTATGACAGGGTATCGAACCTGGAATGAATATCGGCAGTTTGTCAATAGGAGTATTGTGTATGACATCAAATACAACTTGTACTTGTACTCTCGTTGTCCTTCACAGACTCTCAAGTACACAAATATATTGACGTGACAAAAAGTACTTTTTCCTGCTTTCTACTTGGGAGTGAATCACTTTAGTAGGAATTCCGTAAAGCGTCTTTCCACAGGCCATTAGTGTGTGGGGTAATTTGTGTGATCCTGGTGTATCCTGGTGTTTCCTGGTCCTTGCTAATTCCAGCCTGGCCTTTGGTGGATGGAAGGCAGCCCTCCTTTAGAAGGACGCCTGGCGTTTGAAGCCTGCTGCTCCTTTTCAAAGCTGCAGCTGTTTTTTTTTTTTTGACAGCTTTAATTGATGTTTATTTTGGCATCGGGTTCCGTTGCTTTTCAAGCCGTGATCCACATGCATGCATGCATGCGGCATTCTGGGTCAGGGGAGGACCGACTGGGAATGTTGGGAGAGCACTTTGTGTGTTAGCATTGGACATGACAGGGTGTCGGTAGCCTAGCTTGTTAAACGCTAAACTAGCATATGTAGCATGTGTGAAAGTGGAGAGCGGATTGGTGAACATGACAGTAGCGCAAAGTAGCTTATCTACCTCTGCTTGCGCGTTTTGCTTTGACGATGTTCTGTGTGAACGGCACTGACACCAAACGAAGGGGACAAAACCAACCCCGCAATTTTCCTGTTTTGAAGGTGTGTTTCCTGCAGTCCTTTTCATGCTACATATGTTTTGCCCCTTTTACACATGGAAAGCAGGCAGGGTGAAGTGGTCCCGGCAATATTCCCTCAATATTCCTCCAATATACCCTCAAATGCCGACTTTTTGCTGTGTTGTGTTGCTGTTCTGTGTGAACGGCACTGACACTAAACGAAGGGGACAAAACCAACCCCGCAATTTTCCTGTTTTGAAGGTGTGTTTCCTGCAGTCCCATTCATGCTACATATGTTTTGCTCCTTTTACACATGGAAAGCAGGCAGAGTGAAGTGGTCCCGCCAATATTCCCTCATTATACCCTCAAATGCCGGCTTTTTGCTTTGTCGCTGTTCTGTGTGAATGGCACTGATACCAAACGAAGGGGACAAAACCAACCCCGCAATTTTCCTGTTTTGAAGGTGTGTTTCCTGCAGTCCCATTCATGCTACATATTTTTTGCCCCTTTTACACATGGAAAGCAGGCAGGGTGAAGTGGTCCCGGCAATATTCCCTCAATATTCCTCCAATATACCCTCAAATGCCGGCTTTTTACTTTGTCGCTGTTCTGTGTGAACGGCACTGACACCAAACAAAGGGGACAAAACCAAACCCCGCAATTTTCCTGTTTTGAAGGTGTGTTTCCTGCAGTCCCCTTTCATGCTACATATGTTTTGCCCCTTTTACACATGGAAAGCAGGCAGGGTGAAGTGGTCCCGCCAATATTCCCTCAATATACCCTCAAATGCCGGTTTGTTGTTTTGTCGCTGTTCTGTGTGAACGGCACTGACACCAAACGAAGGGGACAAAACCAACCTGGCAATTTTCCTGTTTTGAAGGGAAAAGACAGGCAGTGTGTTTCCTGCAGTCCCCTTTCATGCTACATATGTTTTGCCCCTTTTACACATGGAAAGCAGGCAGGGTGAAGTTGTCCCAACAATATTCCCTCAATATTCCCCCAATATACCCTCAAATGCCGGCTTTTTGCTGTGTTGCTGTTCTGTCTGAACGCCATTGACACCAAATGAAGGGGACAATATTGTATATCATATATCATATATTGTGATATGTGTAAGTATGAGTGCAGACAGGAAGTGACACGTCGGAGGTTCCGATTTGAATTTTAGGTTGGCGCCTGTTATGTTATGGTCGCAACAGTACTCCCCTTTTTGGGATTACTGTGCAATATCTTGTAATAAAAGCCTGGTGTTTTTTCTGGCAATCAAGTCTGGTGCTTGTGTGTCTCACATAACATTACAGTAATATTACTGACACTTAGTGGCCAAATATCATCGCAATGTATTTGTCTTCTGAATGCCTTATATTTGTATATTAGTTCATTTAGCCATGTTTATGTTTGAAAATACATAATTGCTTCAACCACAAAATAAAATAATATATTAATAAAAATATATTTAGAAAAAACTTTATAGAGTTTCATATGAGTTTCACACTAAACGTGTAATAGCAGCATTTTAGAGTGCATGCAGAGGTAGATAACGCCACTGGACGCTGTCCACTCATGTTATGTCAACTGCAGATACCGCCATCAAGCTATAGCCACAGTTCTTAATACCAATTTTTTTTTGCCCAGCCGCTAATTAGAGACCCCGGCGGTGATTTGCTTTTGTCGACCAAGCACCCGGTGCCTATGGGCGACCGCCATAACATGGCAACACGGTGGCTACCGTACACACTTTGTCATCGGCGAGTGAAGACGAGTGTAACGGGGTCAAGTGTTGTCACCACTCTGTGTTCTCCGGCGCTCCGCTTGTTCCTCGCAGTTTCCCGGCGGTCCTTTCAGCAAAGCTGTGTAATTGGGAGCAGATGATGAGGGCCCCTGCGTGCCTCCATGGTGATGTCAACCCGGTGGTGGGGGTGGTGGTGGGGGGGGGGTGTTCTGGAGACAGCACGTGGTGAGAACAGGGTGTCCATGAGGCGTTTGCAGGTGGACAAGTATAGACCCAACACGTGTACTTGAAGTATCCGAATGTGGCCCTACACGGCAATTTAACTGCTATGAATTGAGCGCAAGCTAGCTAGCGTTTACCGCATACGTACGTACGGGCGCCAGATGTTTCTGCAGAGGAGTCGCACGACGGGATGTGATGTCACCTAAAAAAAAAAACTGAACAATTTAACAACGGTTACGCTGCATTCGAGGCAGCAGCAGGGAAAGTCGGAAATATCCGAGTTGGAGGTCCGACCTCAAAGCGTTCCAGTCAAATGTAAACAAGAAGCGTGGTTGACGACCGCAATAAAGTACGGTTGACTCTTGTTTGTAGTTCTGCAAACCCAAAGCTAAATCATTAGCAGCTGGGATCAGTTCTTAACACACATGACATCATATAATACATGTAGATATACAGGTAGTTCATCATTTAATTACCTTTTTTGTCAATAGCATTGCGTACGGTTGAATTTTTTTCCTCATCTGAGATTAATTAGGTATACGGTATCTGACAAAAGTGAGCACACCCCTCCGATTCCAGAAATAATTTTCTGTCCAGGGACAATACTATGGAAAAGAAACTTGGAGCGTTTCTTCTCGGGTCTAATGAGGCATAATGGCATGCAGCATATCATGCATTGTCTTCCTGTTCGCACAAGTGTCCGAGTGTACTTTCTATAGTATTGTTGAAAAGGATGACATCACTGTCCACCATAGACCCTCCACGCTGAGCCCACCCCCATCCCCCACCCCGGCGGCTCCCCGTCACGTCCACCCTCTCTTGTCTCTGTGAAGGCGACTTCTTTATGAATTGTCTTATTGTGAAAAGCCCAACTGCTGTCTCTGGCAGAGAGTGGGCGGAGTCGGTGCAGGACGTGGCGGAGGGGAGTCATGCGGTGACCCGGCTTCAGGGGTCATTACACCCACTGTTTGGAAAGCATCTCACGTAACTCATCACTGGGTGGCTGCCGCCCGCCCCCGTTAGCGTAGGGTCCACTCACAGCCGCCACAAACGCCAACGCTCTCAGTCGTTATTCCCGGCTAAGATTATGAAAGAAGTAGTGTGACAGGAACCCATAATAGGACTACAAATGGTGTATGTAGTATGCATGCCAGGCCACTAGTTTGCAGTAATTTTTTTGTGGGGCACTCATGCCTTTGTCCTCCATTGTTACTACTTTTTCAACATTAATGCTAAATGTTTAAAATGTTTTAAGACTCCAAAAATGTGGAATGTTGTGTGGAAATATGGGCTAATAACTATAAAAGCAATCTTCACTCGCTAAATGTACTGCAAAATAGGCCAGTAAGGATAATTCATAATGCCGCCTACAGAGAACATACTAACTCCTTATTTCTAAAATCACGAATACTTGCTGATATAGTTAATCGTCAAACAGCTAAAATAATGCATAAGGCTAAAAATAACCAATTAGCTAAAAATGTCATCCAATACTACAGAACAGTACAGCAAGTGTCATCAAATAAAAATAAAAATAAAAATAAAAATAAAAATAAAAATAAAAATAAAAATAAAAATAAAAATAAAAATAAAAATAAAAATAAAAATAAAAATAAAAATAAAAATAAAAATAAAAATAAAAATAAAAATAAAAATAAAAATAAAAATAAAAATAAAAATAAAGCAGTTTAAGATATAAATAAGAATTGTGATATGTGTAAGTATGTGTGCAGACAGGAAGTGACGTCGGAGGTTCCGATTTGAATTTTAGGTTAGCGCCTGTTATGTTATGGTCGCAACAGTACTCCCCTGTTAGGGATTACTGTGCAATATCTTGTAATAAAAGCCTGGTGATTTCCCTGCCAATCAAGTCTGGTGCTTGTGTGTCTCACTTAACATTACAGTAATATTACTGACACCTAGTGGCCAAATTTTATCGCAATGTTTTTGTTTGCATCTTATGAATGCCTTATATTTGTATATTAGTTCATTTAGCCATGTTTATGTTTGAAAATACCAAATTACTTAAATATGTATATATATATATTTTTCTACTAATAGGCTGTATTCAACCCATTTAGGTCGGCGCCTGTTATGTTATGGTCGCGACAGTACTCCCCTGTTAGGGATTACTGTGCAATATCTTGTAATAAAAGCCTGGTGTTTTCCTGGCAATCAAGTCTGGTGCTTGTGTGTCTCACTTAACATTACAGTAACATTATCACAAATATTATCACATGTCTTTAGTAAAAATAAAAATAAAAATAAAAATAAAAATAAAAATAAAAATAAAAATAAAAATAAAAATAAAAATAAAAATAAAAATAAAAATAAAAATAAAAATAAAAATAAAAATAAAAATAAAAATAAAAATAAATTTAATTATATTAGGAAAGCAGGAAGTGAACAAACGGAACAGTTAGTAGGATTTAATAAGCTTTGCTTCTTCCTACAAAAATAAAAATAAAAATAAAAATAAAAATAAAAATAAAAATAAAAATAAATTTAATTATATTAGGAAAGCAGGAAGTGAACAAATGGAACAGTTAGTAGGATTTAATAAGCTTTGCTTCTTCCTACTCCTTTTGGACATGTGGAACTGTGAACTGATTATGGGATGCACTCAATTGGAATCTGATGCATGTTCAAATGAAATAAAACCATTACCATTACCAAAATGCTGTTGCTGTCTAAAAATATGTCTTTTTTTATTCTGCCGACTCTCCCTGTCCTTTTTTTGCTCTACAAAAAACAGCATAGTCACCTTGACTGTTTTGTGCCCTTATTTTTATTAAGGTTACAGAAAAATGTATTATTGTACTTGATGAATTCTACCTAACAAAAGGCCGTGTCTTTGCCTTTGTTGACAGGGTGACACACTGGACATTGTCCACAATGGGAAATTTTCAACATCTTTGATGCCGTGGTGCGTTTGAGGAGCGACCTTGCTCGCCATTGTGTGGACCCGGAGGACACTGTCTTCCCACAGGACGTCTCCCTTTTATCAGGTGTGTGGTGAAAGCTTTGGTGGAGGACATCTGCCGTGTGACTTACGGAGAGTGGAGACTGGTGGGAGTTTAATCAGCCGGTGCAGGAAGCAGCAGTTTCCTCCAGTGGAGGACACAGTGTTGGACTTAAACGCATCTTAGTGGGAATGACATGAATGTAGAAAAGTATTCCTTTGAACTTTTGTTTATATTTGGTGACCTCGATTTTCAGTCCCACGGATATTTTTTTTTTTTTTTTTTTTTTTACCATGGATTTATCAAACAAACCTTCTGGCGAGTCATGTTTGTCCCGCTCCGACCTTCAGGGTACGGAAATTTCATTTGCATTCGCCCCTTTTACACAGACGGGATTTATCTGTCTTTTTATTTTTATTTTTACCGGGTTGCTGTGTTTAATGTGCACGATGAAGTAGGGACAAAAGGCATTTAGTAGCAGCGCCACTTTTAAACTACCCTCAAATGCCGGCTATTTGCTATGTCGCTGTTCTGTGTGAACGGCAAATGAAGGGGACAAAACCAACCCCGCAATTTTCCTGTTTTGAAAGGAAAAGACAGGCAGTGTGTTTCCTGCAGTCCCCTTCATGCTACATATGTTTTGCCCCTTTTACACATGGAAAGCAGGCAGGGTGAACTTTTTGCTTTGTCGCTGTTCTGTGTGAACGGCACCGACAATAAATGAAAGGGACAAAACCAACCCCGCAATTTTGCTGTTTTGAAGGGAAAATACAGGCTGTGTGTTTCCTTCAGTCCCCTTTATGATACATATGTTTTGCCCCTTTTACACATGGAAATCAGGCAGGGTGAAGTGGTCCCACCAATATTCCTTCAATATTCCCCCAATATACCCTCAAATGCCGGCTTTTTGCTTTGTCGCTGTTCTGTGTGAACGGCACCGACACTAAATGAAGGGGACAAAACCAACCCCGCAATTTTCCTGTTTTGAAGGGAAAACTGTTTCCTGCAGTCCCCTTCATGCTACATATGTTTTGCCCCTTTTACACATGGAAAGCAGGCAGGGTGAAGTGGTCCCGCCAATATTCCGCCTTTAGAGTTAATATCAGAACTGTAACAATGGCAGGACAGTACCTTTCTTAAAAACATGTTTTCTTCTGGCTTTTCTATGTGAAAAGCACCAATGCAGAAAACACAGGAAAAGTCATCCCGGCAATTTTCCGGCATTGGAGGTACTATCAGAGCTGTAACAACGGAAGGATGGTTGCTGTAGCCCAACTACATTGATTTTAAAAGACAGGGCACTGTTCTGTGTGAACAGGGCCAACATAGAACTGAATGGATAAAATCGACCCAGCAATACTCCACCTTTGGAGGTCATATCAAGGGCAGGACAGCACCTATCTCCTTTCTCACTGCCAAATTCCTCTTCTGTGTGAACAGCACCGATACAGAATAGGGGCGGCAGAGCTGACTCAGCAGTATTGTGGCTTTCTCACAGCTTTTTTTCCAGCGTTGTTGTTCTGTGTGAACAGCACCTATACAAAACGGGGAGGACAAAGATGATGGGAATTTCTGTCTTTAGAACGCAATGTGGAGTTTATGAATGTGAATGAATGAATAATAATAATAATAATAACAAAAAAGGGCTGCACGGCGGATGAGTGGTTAGCGTGCAGGCCTCACAGCTCGTAGACCGGAGTTCAATTCCACCCTCGGCCATCTCTGTGTGGAGTTTGCATGTTCTCCCCGTGCATGCGTGGGTTTTCTCCGGGTACTCCGGTTTCCTCCCACATTCCAAAAACATGCTAGGTTAATTAGCGACTCCAAATTGTCCATAGGTATGAATGTGAGTGTGAATGGTTGTTTGTCTATATGTGCCCTGTGATTGGCTGGCCACCAGTCCAGGGTGTACCCCGCCTCTCTCGCCGGAAGACAGCTGGGATAGGCTCCAGCACCCCCACAACCCTCGTGAGGATAAGCGGTAGAAAATGAATGAATGAAAAATAATAATAATAATAACAAAAAAGGGCTGCACGGCGGTCTAGAGGTTAGCGCGCAGGCCTCACAGCTAGGACACCCGAGTTCAATTCCACCCTCGGCCATCTCTGTGTGGAGTTTGCATGTTCTCCCCGTGCATGCGTGGGTTTTCTCCGGGTACTCCGGTTTCCTCCTACATTCCAAAAACATGCTAGGTTAATTAGCGACTCCAAATTGTCACCAAAGGTATGAATGTGAGTGTGAATGGTTGTTTGAAATCGTGGGGTCGGATCTTAATGATGATGGCGCAATAATTCCTTCTTGCCTTCATTCATGAACTGGGATCAATTATTATTATTATTATATTTTGTCATGCTAGTATTGTTTAAACATGTAGCTAAGCGCGAGTACTGCCTACGGGATGTATTTCAGTTAGCATATACAGTACAGTAGATAGGTATTGTATACACGTGCTTTCCTCTAGTGTACCTAAAAGTCACAGTAGCCGCTTTGAAGGAAAGAACCCAGCTGGAAGAAGAAAAGTGACGCTGCCAAACATCTTGGTTCCGTTATTAATGGCTTCTTCTTCAAGGCTGGCACTCCACTTGTGCCAGAAATAGTGTCATAAAAGGGAAAAAAAAAAACGTGCTTTATTATTTATTTGCTGATTGTAACACACAGAGGCAGGGAAGAAAGTGTTGCCTTTATTGCTTTTATTATGAAGTGTTTCTTGTTGTTGCCAAGCGGCTACAGGCAGTGTTCTGCCAACGCACAAATGTTGTCTTGTTGTGGCGGAATGATTTGAAGTAGCTTTACAATGCTGCTTGAGGCGTGCCTGTTTTTGCTGACAGCGCCACTGAGCTCTTTTGCAGTTTAAATGGAACAGTTTGGAAGTGGAGGCTTAGAAGGAACGACGTCACAACGCTGCTCCGCTATGAGCGCTTTGGTTTTCTACAGAGCTAACTTTGTGCCTTTCACACACGTAACTTTACTAAGTAGAGTAATCATCACTAGCAAAAAAATATGGATGCATTTTTAAGAATAAGGACACTGGTTACTGTTTGGTGATACACACAAGCACCAGACTTGATCGCTGGAACAACAGGCTTTTATTGCAGGTTTGAATTACAGTAATCCCTACCAAGGCTGCACGATGGACGAGTGGTTAGTGCGCAGACCTCACAGCTAGGAGACCTGAGTTCAATTCCACCCTCGGCCATCTCTGCGTGGAGTTGCATGTTCTCCTCGTGCATGCGTGGGTTTTCTCAGGGTAATAATAATAATATTAATAATAATTATTATTATTATTGTTATTATTAATAACAATAATGATTATTGTTATTATTATGTATTATAGTTAACAATAATAATCATAATTATTATTATTAATAATAATTGTAATTATTATTATATTTATCAATATTTACTATTGTTATATTTATATTATTATTATGATTATTATCATTATGATTATATTATAAGCCTCATAATAATTACTATTATTGTTATTTATTTATTTAATAATAATAATCATTATTATTATTGTTGTTATTTATTATAATTACTACTACTAATAATTAATAATAATGATTATAATAATAACATATTACAGTAATAATTATGATTATTGTTATTAATAATAACAATAATAATAATTATTATTAATAATATTAACTATACTATTATATTTATGATTTACTATTGTTATAATAATAATAATTATAATAATAATAATAATATAATTATTATTATTATTATTATTATTATTATTAGTAGTAGTAGTAGTAGTAGTAGTAGTAGTAGTAGTAGTAGTAGTAGTGGTACTATTATTATTAATAATAATAATAATAATAATTATTATTATTATTATACTATTATATTTATTATTTACATTTGTTATATTTATATTATTATTATGATTATTATAATTATGATTATATTATAAGCCTCATAATAATAATAATTATTAATTTATTTAATAATAATAATATTAATGTTCAATTCCACCCTCGGCCATCTCTGTGTGGAGTTTGCATGTTCTCCTTGTGCACTCTCCTCGGGTACTCCGGTTTCCTCCCACATTCCAAAAACATGCTAGGTTAACTGGCGACTCCAAATTGTCCATAGGTATGAATGTGAGTGTGAATGGTTGTTTGTCTATATGTGCCCTGTGATTGGCTGGCCACCAGTCTAGGGTGTATCCCGACAGCTGTGATAGGCTGTATAGGAATATTATTCCCTAGTGGAAAAATGTCCCATTTATTTGTAATGGAAGATGATCATTTGTCCATCAGGTGTTTACATGTATTTGACTAATAATTGGATGATCTGTAACACCACATGAACGTACAGATGATCTATCAGACTGGCGGCTGCAGTCCGACCGTGGCCTCTGTGACTGAACCCGAGCAGAGACCACAATATCAAAGGCTGCTGAAAGTATTCCAAACACACCAGTGGCCCGTTAACGTCCCAGAGTAATGAATTCCATGGCAGTTCCAGGTCTCTATGTGTGGGAGACTCGGGGCTTAGCTAAATAAACCCCGTCTGGACGTGTGGCCCCACTGGTGCCCGATGCCTGCCTATGTGGGGGATTCACAGGCGCTGTTAATGATAAACCCTTGACAGTCGACTCGCAGGGGGGCCATTGTTGTTGTTGGTGGCTTGATTGACCTAAACGCTGCTGGTACTTTTTGAGCAATGTGAACTACTACATTTCAAGTGGTCTCCCTCCAAAGTACGAAAAAAGTAAGGATCTAGACAAATATTAGCCACTACTACATTACTACATTGGGTAATATGAGTGTAAAGGTTACTATAGGGGTGTTATTTCATGTCTAGAGGGCTCTAATAATGTTAAAACTGTATTTAAGAAGGTTGTAAACAGGTTTCCCATGCTCTAACTATGAAAATATTCCATTTATAAGTAATGCTACTTTGCAGAAATTCACTTATCGCTGTCGGGTCTGGAACCAAGGCCCCTGAGGTCAAAACCACTGTGAACCACTACACTACCAGTGACCTCTTTTAAGACTCCCAAGCTTAAAATGTCTTGTATTTAGATTATTTCATTATAATTAAGTAAGAAATACAATTTTAGAGTATAAACATTACGGTA